>NC_056601.1:491005-556005 GCF_018340385.1 Cyprinus carpio
TTAGTCCAATTGCAGCTATCATGGATTTAAAGCCCAGGTGAGATTACTCACTTTTATCACACAAAATATCCCAAGACATCTGCAGACTCATTGAAAACCAATAAACAACATTATTTATTTCATTTTATTGATTTTAAACCATTCCTCTTGCATGGTGCCTTTCTAGTGCTCTTTTGAAAAGCTCAGAATGTCATTGACCATCTAAAACTCATTCTCATTGTGGCACAGAGACATCTGACCTTATGCTTTCACATGCTTATTTCTCTTGACCATTCAGCCAACTGGCTTATCAACACGCTAATCCGAGGTGTTTATTTTTACCATTGATGTGTAGCCCTGTTATATGCAGTTCAGACTAATATTTGTGTTATGAAATATGAATAAGAGTATGCAAGAGTATGCAAACTGAGTAGCTGCATTAGTAGCACACTGAGATAATTCAAGAGAATATGAGTCAAAAACATTTTATATGTATCAAGTGATTTTCATCATTAAAGGTTTAATCACTGAACAGAGTCTGACACACAGAAAAAAGGATCTCTTTTTTTCCCTCTAACTGTTTCTCCTAGACGAAGATGAAAATGAGATGAAATGGTGAGCAACTGCAGTTATTTCTGAGAAAAGACTGCAGTGCTTTTACATATCTGTCAAAAGAGCTCTGATTAGCTACTAAAGTCTGCAATCAAATGTCGGAAAGTTCAAGATAAACTATGTGATCCACATTGAATTTAGATCTTACACTGTATGTTTCAGGACAAAGTTTCTTTATGAAACTCAACCAAGAGAACTACAAAAAATCTTCCGAGCAACAGAAGTTTCCTCTAGTATGTAAAAAAAAAAAAAAAAAGTCAGTCATTTTCTGGCAGTCTATTTCACAGTTCAGAGGAGCCTTTGTGAATCTGTCTTAAACTGGACTTTGTCTCTCTCTTCATATTTAATGTTTTATTGCAAACAACATCCCATCTTATCACCCCATCTTAGTGTGGAGGAGATGGTTAATGTTTTTAATTCTGTTTGCTTGGATACGTTAGATCAGGTGGCATCTCTAAGGCAGGTGCACAGAAAGCACAAATCAGCTCCATGGCTGATTTTTGGTATCAGTGTATGTAAGTATGGGATGCATAAGATGTGAATTTAGATGGTTTGAAGATAAGTTGAAGATATATTATTTAATGTTGTATTAATGAGATGTTTAAATTTAAACTGGTTTTGATTTTTGTTGGTGTAAGCTACTTCATAAATGTCATTGAGAAAAATCGCCAAAATCTGAGAGATCTTTTTTAAATGATTGACTCTGTTATTTATTTTTTCAGCGATTGACTCTGTTTTGAAGCTTAAATTAGTGTGAAAGCTTTTTACAATTCTTTGTCGGTCAAAAATCAGCAGTGTACATATGTGCCTTTGACTGCACCAGACCAGAAACCCCTGCTATGCTATCTGAATTTGAGCCTCCATATCTCCATATCCACTTTTAATGACATTGTTTGTAAACTGAAGCCTACATTTGCTCCTCAAGACATTATTCCGACATCTCTGTTAAGGCAAATCATCGAAACTGCAAATTTTATAATAAATAAACATTTTCTTTCGGAGATCGTTCCCCAACTATTGTAAACACACTGTAGTTCAGCCTTTACTGAAAAAAGAAAATCTGGATAAGAGCGTTGTCTGCAACTATAGACCAACCTCTAAACTTCCATTTCTGGCAAAGATTTTAGAGAAAAGTGTTCTTATTCAACTGGAGTCATTCCTTGACGAAAATGATATTTGTGAAGTATTTCAGTCAGGTTTTAAGAAGCATCATAGCACAGAAATAGTATAATTAAAAGTTTTTAATGATTTTTTTTTGGCAGCCGATCAAGGGTATATGACTGCACTTTTGCTTTTAGATCTCACAGCAGCATTTGACACAACTGACCATCATATTCTCATGTGCTGGCATCTCAGGAAATGCCTTAAATTGGTTTAAATCCTATTTGTTAAACAGAAGTTTCTCTGTTTGTATGGGTGAGTGTACATCAGTTTCATCACCTTTATTATGTGGTATTCCTCAAGGGTCTGTGTTAGCACCGCTTCACTTCTCTCTCCATATGCTCCCATTAGGTTCGATTCGGCATAAATACAGTATGTCCTTTTACTGCTATGCAGACAATACATATTTGTATGTACCATTTAAGTCAAATAATTCCACTGCCATGGAAAGATTGTTGGCCTGTCTGAATGATGTCAAGGCATGGATGTCTATACATTTTTTGAGCCTAAATGAATGGTCACTCTGAACTTGATGACGCAGTTCAAATTAAGCTTTCCCCTTTAGGAAACATCATGTAAAAAATTTGGGGATGATTTGTGATAGCGCACTAAAATTCGACAAGCAGATAAATGAAACTGTCAGAATAAGTTTTTCAAATTGAGGATGATCTCTAAGATTAAGCCTTTTTTTTTATACCAGAAAGATTTGGAAAAAGTTATTCTTGCGTTTATCGTCTCAAGATTAGATTACTGCAATTCGTTATATTATGGTGCTCAAAATAAAGTTTTAGACAGACTGCAGATGGTCCAAAATGCAGCTGCAAGAATGCTTAAAGGCACTTGTAAATTAGATCATATAACCCAGTGTTAAAATCAATGCATTGGTTGCCTGTTTCTTTTAGGATTCATTTAAAAATGTTATTATTTGTATTTAAATCTCTACATGGCTTAGCTCCATCTTATATTGCTGATCTAATTCAGTAACAAAAGCCAATAAGATCCCTAAGATCTGAATCACAGAAACGTCTTAGATGCCTGACATGAATATGATGATTCCCAGGTAAAAAATAATGTGTACTTGAATGCACTAAAAATTTCTTAAAAACAAGCCAAGCACATTTGTAGTGCATTCTTATTTTTGTGCCAAATAAAATTGTAAAAGTTATGCTCTAATTAAAAATATATTTCTACTTCAGTATTACTTCAGTGCAATTGCAAAAGTGTACCACAAAAATATACAGAGGACTTTTATTAGTCTATTTCTTAAAAGTGTGCTTTGAATGATTTAAAAATGAGTTTGATGCTAGTAAGCGTTTATATAGTTATTCTAAGTTTAAATTTAATTGATTTTATTTAAAATACATTAATAATGTAATAGTTATAAGTACATTTTCCCAACTGTGCTAGATAAATACACTAAATAGCACTAACACTTAAGATTTTTTTTATTATAGATTTTTACTTAAAAGTGTGCTGCGACTGCTTTACATAAAATTTGAGTATATTGAGTCATTTTATTTTATACCATCACTAAGTTATATTAGGATTTTTGTGACAAATACAGTAGAAATGTATTACTTGAGTAAAACCCTATAGGTTACTGTGCTTAGGCTGCTATAAATGCACTGATTATTAATTCATATGTGTTTAGATGTGTACCAGAATTCATAATTTGACAGTAAGTATACTTTTATAATTTTGTAATTGTAGTGTAATTTTTGTGATGTGTTTCTAATGTGTATTAATGACATAGTAATAGTGTACTTGATTGTACTATTTAAAGACACCATAAACATGTAGTTAAGTATATCATATAAAGGGAATGTTAACATAATTGCAATACATTTGAAATACATTATTTAATCTAGCTATAAAATATGTGGGCAATACATTTTAAATAAATGTTGTAGGTATTCATTAAACTAATCTTATATTTTAAATAATAAGTGTATTTTCTATGTTTGAAGAGTTTATTTAAATATGGAAACCATATTTCCATTACCAAATATGGAAATAAGGTATAGTAGTACTACTACTAAATAGCACAATGAGTACACTTAGATGATCTTATTATCTTAAGAAGTACTAAAGAATATTTTTTAGTCTATTAAGTACAAAATTAGTGCATGCGTGAAAATAAAGCACTTTAAGTAAGTGCACTAAGTGTACTGAAATAAAATGTTTTTTTTACTGCACTTTTTTTTCACCTGGGTAACAACTGACAAAGAAAATAGTTTTCAGACTTTTCGGGAAAACATATTTTTGCAAATTTACATTATTTAGCTAAAGTCATTTCAGTGTTCATTTCAGTTCAATAACTGTGTCAAGTTCATCAATTCTGAAACAGTTTAATAACTTTGGTAAGTGTCACTGGTAATGGCAGATGAACAACTCATATCTTGAAAGCGCCACCTCAGTATACATCTGAGCGCTCTGATACGCCGCTGAACACAACCACTACTGAAAACCTCCATATAGAGACTAAATCAGAACAATTTGTTCAGGTGCATTTTTGCCCATCTATTTGAAATGGATTACACAGCAACATCACACACTGAATGCACTGAGAAGCCTTTCAAAGCATAAACATTATTCATATCCAATTAAATGCCATTTCAACGTTTTAGATTTGTAGTTCCATGCTAAATTCTCAACCTGAAGAAGCTGAATTTTTGGTCTGCTATTCAGAAAGTGTGGTAAAAATGACAAATAGCCCCATTTCCTTAGGGCTTTTATTCCTGTTGCTGGTCATTATTCTGGGTTTTTGGAAGGCACTCGCTCTCTTGTCAGTAATTTCCAGTTTTGCAGTGTAAACAAACAATAATTGTCGTCAGAAAGAGACCGATTTTCTAAGCGAGAGTGCTGAACCACAGATAAAAGGTAAAAGCACACAGCTGAGTAAAGTTACTGTACATAGAGCTACAGTATCTAATTGTGCATGCTGCATATACAGTATATAGATGGACGGATGGATAGATAGAGAACTGCATTTATTCAAAATATAAATATTTTCTAACAATATAAATCTTTGCTATCACTTCTTAACAATTTAACATATCCTTGCTAAATAAAAGTTTTATACATCAAAATAACATTACACAATATTACGTTTTTTTTCCTGTATTTTTGATCAAATAAATGCAGCCTTGATGAGCAGAAGAAACTCTAAAAATCACTCTGATCCCAAACATTTGACCGGTAGTGTATACACACACACACACACACACACACACACACACACACACACACACACACTGTACACATTAACCTCTGCTTGCATGCACATGCAATCTGTCTTGCTATTTCTGTACATAATAGCACTAATGTTTCTAATTCACAGAAATATACCAAACACTGCTCTCACTGCTGCATGAAACATGGATCTCAGTTATACAAATTGGAAAATTACACTGCTGTGCAGATGATATGAAAGGATGCTGTCTAGTTCAAGTCAAGACTCATTAGCAAATGAAAATCAAGTAAAGGATCTGAGTTCATGCATTTACAGTACATGGTGAATGAAGATGGTCATCTATATATATACTGTATGGTCTCAGCTCTTGACATGAATATTAGATCAAAGGTCCTCCTGAAGTAAACAGCATGTTCAATTTGGTCTGAAAAGATATCGAGCGTTTTCAGCAAACTCTGCAGTCTCCCTGGACGTAAACTCGATTGACCTTCTGTTTTTCTCACTTTCTTTTGACGTCAGTAATGGGCAAATTTAGATGGTTTCCGATGCATATTCTGAATGTTTCTGTCATCCTTAACCACCTGCAGCTCTAAACAGTTTCATCATCTTTATTGCAGTTGCCTTGGGATTTGTCAGCTTAGTAGATGGTGTTATATATTCTCTATTTCTGAATACCAGAGAAACATGCCTTTAGTTTTTCCACCTCATATTTAATTGCCTTTATATTTCATTTGTCAAAGGACAATAACTTATATATTTAAAAGCAAGCATTCTATCTGTCAGAACCAGCGTTACCTTTTTGAATGCTTTACTCTACTGAAAAATGCAGAAGCTGCTGAACAATTCATAACTATCCTGTAATTTTAATACGCCAATTTTTACACTTCAGAGGGAAAATTCATCCAGGCAAATGTTTTATGCACAGGGGTCCAATTCAAAGAATCTACACTAAGTGGAAAATGACAGCACTTGTAAAATGAAAACTTTCTTCACAGCAGCCTTGGCTAAAGTGTTCTGTTAATGAGAAAAGAGACTTCAGCTGAAAAATATTTAGATGTGCTGTTTGAGATTGGACACATAACATGAAAATGTTTCTACCCCCTCATTCCTTATTACAGAGCCATAACCACTCATTTCACCTCGTCAAAATTCACATGCAAAGTGTTTTTATTTTAGTATTCGCTATACCAGGGTCCGTGTACCTTCTGAATATTTAATTTCCTTCTTAAGAAGAAATAGAGAGAAATGAGAAACTGTTAGATTTTTTGTTTTAACAAATGAAAAAAAAAAAAAAAAAAAAAACTAGATTTTACATATTTTTGTTCATGGGTAAAAACATATATTATGCTTTAACCCTTTAAGTGCCAACCCTCATTTTTGAACCTAGACGTAAAAGTGCACTATCCAAACTGAAATTATAATTCATGAACACTTTGCAATACAGACCTACAGTGCCATGAAAAGGTTTTTGTTCCTGTTTTTACATATCTGTCACGCTTAAGATTCAGGTCAAACTAATTTTAATATTACATAAAAAGATAACCTGAGAGTAAATACAAAATGCAGTTTTGAAATAAGGATTTCATTTATTAAGGGAAAAAAAGCGGTCCAAACCTGCCTGGCACTACGTGAAAAAGTAACTGCCCCCCTAAATCTAATAACTGCTTGTGCCACACTTTGCAGCAGCAACAACAACAATCAAGTGTTTGTGATAATTGGCAATGAGTCTTTCACATCGCTGTGGAGGAATTGTGGCCCACTCTTAGTTGCAGAATTGTTTTAATTCAGCCACACTGGAGGGTTTTCGAGCATGAATGGACTGTTTAAGGACATGCCACAGCATCTCAATCAGATTTAAGTCCAAAACCTTAAGTTTGTTTCCTTGTTCCATTCAGAGTTGGGCTTGCTGGTGTGTTTGGGATCATTGTCCTGCTGCAGAACCCAAGTGCACTTGAGCTTGAGGTCACACACTGACGGCTGGACATTCTCCTTCAGGATTTTCTGATAGAGAGGAGAATTCATGCTTCCATCAATTACGGCAAGTCATCCAGGTCCTGACCATCACACTACCTCCACCGTGTTTGATTGTTGGTATTATGTTCTTTTTCTGAAATGCTGTATTGGTTTTATTCCAGATGTAACGGGACACACTTTCCAAAAAGTTCAACTTTTGTCTCATCAGTCCACAGAATATTAGCTCAAAAGTCTTGGGGATAATCAAGATTTTTTTGGCAAATGTGAGACGAGTCTTTGTATTCTTTTTGGTCAGCAGTGGATTTTGTCTTGGAACTCTCCCATGGATGCCCGTTTCTGCCCAGTGTCTCTTTCGTGTTGAATCATGAACACTGACCTTAACTGAGGCGAGTGAGGCTGCAGTTCTTTAGATGTTGTTCTGGCTTCTTTTATGACCTCCTGGATGAGTCGTCGTTGCACTCTTGGAGTAATTTTGGTAGGCGGGCCACTCCTGGAAGGTTCACCACTGTTCCAAGTTTTCTCTATTTGTGGATAATGGCTCTGACCGTGGTTTGCTGGAGTCCCAAAGCCTTAGGAATGACTTGATAACCCTTTCCAGACTGATACATGTCCACTATTTTGTTTCTCATCTGTTCTTGAATCTCTTTAGATCGTGGCATGATGTGCTGCTCTTTAAACATGCTTTACTTTGTCAGACAGGTTCTGTTTAAGTGATTTCTTGATTCAGCAGGTCTGGCAGTAATCAGGTCTGGGAGTGGCTAGTAAAATAAACTCAGCTTTCTAAAATAATGTGGGTAATCACAGTTGTTTCATGATTTAACAGGAGGGGGCAATTAATTTTTCATGTAGAGGCAGGTAGGTTTGGACAGCTTTTTTCCCTTAATAAATTAAATCATCATTTAAAAACGGCATTTTGTATTTACTTGCATTATCTTTGTGTAATATAATTTTTTTTTTTTTGATGATCCGAATCTTTTAAGTGTGACAAATATGCAAAAATGTAAAAAAAAAACTTTTGAAAATGTGAATGCTTTTGAAAGTATTTTTGAAAATATTTTTGAATCCAAATTTGCTATAAAATTAAAGCCTCATGTCTAAATAAGTTATGTTCCAAATTTGAAGTTGATATAAAAGGTTTTCTGTGAGATTTTATTTAGGACATTATACCACAAACAGTCACTGTGTGCCATCAAAACTCCATTGAATTTTTATTTTTTTTTGTGAATTTTTCTGTCACAAATGTATACATTTCTCTGTCAATATTAAATCAATCAAAAAATATGCCGCCATATTATATAACGCCAAATATAGCATATATAAATAATACAGGCTACTGCCAAATATGGAATCTTGAGACTCAGACCTTTCCGACGATATGTATTTTGTCAAGATATAAAAAATGTTGATTCTAAAAGACATGATACATAGATAGAGATGTGATACATTTTGTAATATGACACCTGACTCCACCCACTAAGGGGAGGAGACCACAAAAAGATTTTAAAGTACCATTTCCATGGTGATGAAAAATGGTTTTAAGCTTTCAAATGATATATCATTTATGATGATTAAAATACGTGATAGAGGAATAAAGACAATGAAAAAAAGAAACTTAAGGAGGTTAATATTTGTTTTGAATGTGTGGGTGTCGCTGAAATGTTCCTTTCATCCCTTCTGTATTTTCACGACTGCAATGACTTTATTCCTAACTGGTAAAATGGCGTTTTACTTTTACTGTATGTGATCTATGAAATGAAGATCTATGAGTGAAAATAAAAACTTTTTTGTTGAGCGCTAGTTGTAAGACCATATAATTAAAATGGGATGCCCTCATTGGTGTGACATCATGTAGGTGGGCGGGGCAGGCATCAAACAGGAAGTTGACTGTGAAATGCATAAACTGAGGAAAATGAGCGTTTGCTAGTTTTCATAATCCTAATTCATAGTCCTAAAATTGTTGAACAAACTTTTGATGGAAACATAAATGATACACTGCTTCTATAAAATCAGTAAAAATGTGTTAATATCATGTTTCTGTTTTCTGAATTAGGTTGTTTTTATTTTGTCATCCCGTCCACCCAAACACAATTTGAGTGGATAGGACAGCATAATTTGGGCTGATTGATTGGGATAGTGTTTAAATGCTTTGCTAATTAAGAAAATGATAGACCTTGTAATACAGAACCATTGCATATGCTCTTTATGCCCCAAATCAGTGGTTTCCAACATTTTTATTTGTGCAAGCCCTAATCAACCACAAAGATATTAATGAACAACTAGATTTTGCTAAAAAAATACAATTCTGAAACAGAAGTCATTTGAAAATAGAAGCATTTTAGATAAACCTATATATAATAAACCATTTTCATGTTTCAGTTAAAGGGTTGTGCAGGTTAAATTTGTCAAACAGTTAATTTATGTCTTTTTTCTTTTTTTTGGACCTGACTAATTTTTTTAACTTGTCTGTTTTATTTTTTTAATTTATTTTATGACTTTTGGACTTCCAGCCTTCTTTTACCACAGTTCCATGTGTTGTATTGTTTGAATTATGGGTGGATTTATGAACTGAGAAATAAAGTTGAACAGAAATAAACATGGGCTCTTGATGATGAACAGAAAAGGAAATATTGCATATAAAATTATATAAAAGTATGAACTTACTTGTGCAATACAATAAATATTCTTACACTACCCAAAATCAACAAAAAAATTAAATGTGTTGTCCCAATCACCCAAAGGTTAAAAACAACAACAAAAAAACAAAAAACAAACAGGGTGTGCTTTCTGCCGTTTCGGTCTCGTGAACTTCTTTCAGAAACACGTCAAAAATGAACTGAAACTCATAAGAAACATGTAGAAAGCTTGAAATGTATCCATTTAAATCGAGAGCAATTATTTATTGTTTATGGAATTCGTATGAAACTAAAGCGATTTGTTTCCTGTCTGAGCTTGTTATCTGTAATGTGTTCACACTTACACGCTACTCATACAGAATTTACCTCAGAAGAAGAACGCGATGTGACGTGCGGCTTGATTCGGTGGAGGAGATCATTTCTGACAAGAAAATCATTCATTCATACTTACATTAACCTGTACTACTCATTTACTAGTTGGGCTTTTCCCAAACTATAGCCTACATGGAAAACTGAATCCATGCAGGACTTTAAATGATCTGGAATAGTGACTGTAAGGCAGTGATAAGAACTCTCTTCAGTTCATAATTCCACAGCCTATGGGACTTAAGAAAATCCCTTTAATTATTACGGTGAAAACTTAAGTAAAGGTTTATAATAAAAATGACATTTATGTGGGGTTGGGTTTTTCCAATGAAACAGTGTTATGTTTTATGTTTCGTTTTTTTTTTTTTTTTACCCATGAACAAAAATATGAAAAATCCAGCTAAAATTTTTCTGTTTCTCAAACAAAACGAAAATAAATAAATTAATAAATAAAATCAAACTGTTTCTCTTTCCCTTTTATTTCCAAGTAGAAAATCAAATGACTAAAACATACACTGACCTAGTCCCTTTCCACAATTTAGTTTAAAACACAAATATGTATCTGTAGTATAATAATTAATGATAGCCTAATAATAATAATAAGGCTATGTTTTGTTCTCTATAAATTTGTGACTATAAGCTTGTACAACGTTACATCAAAGGTGTTCACAGTGATGCACAGTATAGGCAAAGGCCTCCAGACAGAATAATACAATGCAGAGCTAAACTACAATTAGGTGTTGATAAATTAACCGCTAGTTGTCTGTGGCTTGTGATATTTTATTCTTGAATGAAACCTTTACTCAGGACTCTGTCTAAAAGGCTCCAACAGAAACTCTGGCTCTGATAGAACGAAAAGCTCAACTCGAGTTATGAGTTCTAAGGAAATAAATGAAAAAAAAAGTTTTTTTTTACATTTTGCAAATGATATTTCTCTCTGCTTTCGAATTTAGAGCTAAACTTGCGTAAAGGTTGACTGACCACAGTAGTTGACAGACACTCTAGTTTATGACTAGGTACAGACCATAGTACAGTCAGACTTTGGTTAAAAAAAAAAAAACAAAAAAAACACTAGTTTTAAAATAAACGTTTGTAGGAAAATCATTAGATAAAAATCTGGCAATTTTTCAGGCATTTTAATGAGCGTTAAAATGATTAGATCTAATTGTTTTATACAGCTTTAATAATCTATATGTAGTTTCTATTCCAGGAAAGAGATCATATAATCATTTCAACTGAGACAAGCTGATAAAATGACCCGCAATATTGGGGTGTGTACACATAGATGTACTTACATAGAACTCTGTTGCCATCGTGTGGGCTTGTAGCAAAATACACCTCTCGTTGCTATTTCTAAAACGAAAAACAAATAAATAAAAAATGAAGCACTCCTGGATAGGCTTTCAGTCATTTCAGGTCAAAACTGACTGGTTTTAATGTTAGTCTTACAATTAATGTCTCATGCAAAACAAATTTGTAGAGTCTTCTGTGATCAAGAGAATTAAGTCAAGATTGGCAATAAGTAGGTTCAATGAATGAGTAAACGCTACCGCAGACTTTCTTGATATTTATTTTTTTATTTTTTTTCTTAGTTTAGAACATAAAACAGTATTGCGGCTTTTACCACATACACTATGTATTCACATAATACACCATACAGCTACAAGGAGAGAGACCAAACAAAAGATAACACTTTTTACATACTGCATACTCAACATGAAAAATAGAACCAAGAACAATCTTTAACTCATAAAGGAATGTAGCTGCCAGTTTTTCTTTCTTTCTTTTTTTTTTTCTTCTTTAGACATTTTGTCCTTTTGATGTTTAAAACTGGGCATGATTGATACTCTTAGCAGTGAGTGCTGATAGAGGGGCAGAGTAGTGTGTGTATATGTGAGAGTCTTGTGTTTGTGTGTGTTTGTGTGACACCGTGGCCAAAAGGTAGATGTGAGTGAAGAAAAAAGAATGAGAATATCCAATAAAATGACAAAATCAGAATGGGTAAAAAGGTTTCTCTGGGCAGTTCAGGTAGCACCAGAATATTGAATTAACAGTCTATTCACATCGAAAGCATGAGAGTACCTATTCCTCTGCCTGCCATCATGCTCTTCAAGTACCTAAAAATGGAAACTGGATCAGTTGGAGTGCTTTTTTCTTTTCTTTTTTTTAAATCGCGATCATCAGAAATGTTGTTTCAGAAATAACTACATAAAAAGATTTAAAAATGATCAGCACCATATGTTTCCTCTCAGAACAAGTTCACATATCAATTTAAGAGCCCAAAGAACTGTAGCAACAGTGTTTGCCAGGAGTCTTCTCCACAGTGAACTCTATGGGGTAGCACCATGGTTCAAAAGCCATTTAGGGTGAATAAAACTGCACCGGGCTTCAAGAACAGTCTTGAAACTCAGCTTCTTAAACTTCAGGGGTAGATCTCACATCTCCAAGAACAAGTGACAATCTCGATAATATAATGTCAGTGCAGACTCGGAGCTCTGTAAGACTCGCCCCACTCAATATTTAATCAAATAAACACAAATAATAAGCATAACATGATGCACCGAGAGTTTTGAACTGAAAGCTGTCACATTTCAAACCTGATAATCTTTTCGGTTCTATGGCCAATTTTTTTTTTTCTTGTAAAAGTGATGCACTTTCACTCCCTTTCATTACAAAACAGAAAAAAGCGAGTCCTGAATGCTTGCGAACCACATTATTCAACAAGTTCACATTCGTTTCGTTGTTCTCCATCAGTTTATGGTTTCTAGATCAGATGCAGGGGAAGGAATCCGGTGACGATGGTAGTACAGAGGTATTGGTGTAAGTACAGTACTCATGAAAGGAAGGACAGCAGTATCTTGAGTAGACCGACAAAACATCCTGCTTTGTGGTCTGTTGTTGACGGCTTGACATACAGACAACTGAAGACTAAAAATTCAGGAATCATTCATGATTAGGCCATCATCCCTCACCAGTTAAATAATCTTACCTAAATATTTACCTATTTACATTTCTATCTCTCCCAATAAAATTCCATTAAAACACAAACTAGGTTTCAAGTTGTCAATAATCCGTTCTTATTTTTTTTTCCTCATTAAAATCAAGATTAAAAGTGCTTTTATAAAATCCTCTCTTCGATATTTACAATTTCTCTAAAATGAACAAACAAACAAAAAAAAAATCATCATAAAAATAAAATGACAGCAATCACAATAACAATAATCATCATCATATAATAAATAAGAATAAAAAGGTAGGTACGAATGTGGATGTAGGCAGCAAGCCTGCAGTCTGTAGCGCCCGTGTGTTTGTAGCATGTTGTGACTGGGACCAGTGTCTGTACAACATGAGGTAAAGAGCTTTAGGACCACTTAATGAGCACCAGGATCTCCTCTGTGAGTGTCAAGCATCTTACAGCCCTGTGTAAACCAGCAGCAGCCCTGCATTGCTCTCTGTATGTAGCTTACAGACAGGCATTCACATACATTCTAACCAGTTTAGGAATCCATACACACATACACACACACACGTGCATTATGTAGTTATGCATGCACCTGCACAAACCACTGAGCCGAAACCGTGTGCATTTCCATTCAGCACCATGGATTCCAGGTATAGGTGATCTCTCTGGGCAAAAAGAGAGAAGAGGGCTGCTTGTAACGAGAGGGGCAACTTTACAGGAGCATAAAGGCTCATAGTAGCACCAACTCCAAAAAATGTGCTCTGTCCGTTAGGCTGGTGGGTGTAACCGGGTGTAACCAGCAGCGGATAATAAAATATCTGACTCATCATCACTAACGGGTAACTACAGATAAATCAGGACATGGAAGACGTGTTCAGTTTACTCAGAGCCGGTGGTGCGTGTCTAAAACCAACCAGTTACGCTGATGTTACAAATCTATAGATACTCATCTGTAATGGCAAAAGTCATTCTTTTTTTTTATCATAATTTCTTACCTACTGCAGCTCCGAGTCTCAACTCTACACTCTACAGTCAATCTGAACACATCTAAGGTGAATCGAGCAGAATTTCAAGCCAATAAAAATCGGTTGATGGTTTTGGAATTCCCTGTTTGAGCCGAGTCTGGATTGTGGAAATCGTATGCCTAAGACCCACGGTGGGTTATCTGCAGCTCTTTAGGGCGGTTCGATTAAGGTGGATTTTTGCTAGCACTATCAGCACCTTAGTCTGAACATGTAAAATGGGCAGTGAATAATGGCCAATGAAACTGCAGGCAAATGAGTCAGCACCAATCAGGTGACGCAATGGAAGGCTGAACCAAGACTGACATCTGCTGCTAAAAAGCACCCAGGTCCAGCACCTGCCTCCATATTGTGAGGGCAAAGTTAGAGACACTCGAGACTGAAAATAAGCACCATTTGAAGGGATGAGAAACTTTACAGATTTCATCAGAGTGGCACCAAACAGAAAGGCCCAAGCTGGTGTCTGGTCCTCTCTTTCTTGGTCACGTGTTCAGTGACTAGCGCAAAGATGCCTTAATGCAGTCAGAGAAATGTGACTTGCAATGATGTGAAGGCGCTTCATCAATAAAGAGAGGTTGGTTGGGGTGGGGGTGGGGGAGGCAAAAAGCGCAACAAAAATGCTGATTAGCTTGTTCTCATGTTCATAATGAACAAGCGAGAATGAAGAAAGGAGGTCCCTCTTAGTCAAGAGAGGGCAGAAAAAAAAATCATAATAACAATGAAAAAACAATAACATTAAAATAAAAAATAGTAATCTTCGTAATATAATAATAACAATACCTGTAATATCAACGTTGACAGTAACAATAGCAATTGTAATTATATTGATAATAGAGCAATAACAATTAGAATAATCGAATTCACTTAAGGAGGGGTAGCTATGGAAATCCCTCCCACGTTGGAGAGAGCAAGAGCACCATTGACAGCATGTCCGTTTGGGGAGTTCCCAAACTGCTGTCAAAATTTGAGGTAAAAGAAAAAAAAGTGAAAAAAGTGCCCCATCCTCGATTCTCCCTCCCTTGTGGTGGCCTGAGAGAGCTGTTGGAGCTAGAAGAGGGGAAGCAAAATGGTAAAGGAGCCAGCTTATCATTTCTATTCCCATCTCTGGCTCCAGGGGGCGACAGTCTACAAGAGTTCACACAAATCGACTGTAAGGACCAGTGAGGTGTGTAGATGGGTAGGGTGAAACTGTGACCATGGTGGTGGTATGCTGTGTGGGCGCCATCCGTGTCACCACACCCTCTCGTTTGTCCTTGGTTTGCCCAGGGGACGGGCTCGCCGATCCAGCCGCCCACTTGCGTTTTTTCCCGTAGGCCTTAATCTCTTCCTGTGAGAGACCCAAAAGAGCTGCTTCTTGTTGCCGCTGTCGCGCTCGCTCGGCTAGGAGTTTCATCTTGGACTCCCACAAAGCCAAACCGTGGCAGGGCTGGTTCAGGTTCTTGTGCTGGTAGAAGACCAGGGATATGCGGCTCGGGTGTGAGCGGTCAGGCTTTTTGAGTGGCGTGGTGGCATGAAGCTCCCGCCGGGCGCATTCGATCAGGATTGAGCCGTGAGTGGGGGCCACTGCTACTCCACCAATGTTGGGATCCAAGAAGTTGTGTTCGCTGTCTGACCACACGTCTTCCTCCTTGGGGTCACGTTCACTCTGGGTCTCTGCCTCGCTGTCCCAACACGCCTGATTATCTGACTTTTGTAGCGCGTCGGGAAACAAGCGTCCCTCAGGAGCTGGAGATGGTGTGTTCCCTGCTGCCAATCCGCCACCAGATTTCCAGGCTTTCTCCTGGAGTCCCAAAGGTGCAGAGCCACAATTCTCACCTGCTTGGGAGAGCATTTTATCAGGGAAAGCACCAGCAGGACTGCCTTGCCTTATGCCACCAGCGCCGTAACATACGGGTCCGTAAGGACCCCATGCTTTAGGTTGGGGACTAGGGGAAGGGCTACCCCACTGTCTTGGGGTTGACAGGTGTGGAGAAGGTGAAGGTGATGGACCTGCTTTCAGGGATGGGGATGGAGATGGGGAAGGGGATGACATTGGAGTGTTAGGGCAGGAATAGGAATTCCATTGTTGCTGCTGTAGATACTGAGGGTGTTCATGTTGCTGGTAAAGCCTCTGCTTGTCCGGAGTGAAAGGCGAATTGGTCGGACCCGGTCTGATATTTCCATCCCAGCCTTTAGGGATAAGGCTACCGTTTGGTTTGTGCCCAGGCCAGCCTTCAGGTTTTGGTGTGGTACTGGGAGTGGAGGGGCAGCTTAGAGCTTGCCCATCCGATCTGCCATCATACAGTGGCACATCCATGGGCTCCTGCTTGATGATGGGCGTAGAGCGGTGTGTCTGCTCAAGGGATGGAGCACGACTGGGTGGAACAGGAGATTGGGAAACCTCGGAAGGGTGTGGGAATCCTTGAATGGATGCATCAGCCATTTGTTGCAGTGGCTGCCCAGGGCGGCTGGGATAGGCCTGCGCCAGCTTGGCTTGGAGACACTGAACATCTGGCTTCTGGTCAAATGGTACAGCAGAGGCTTCTCCAGCTTTAGGCCAGGCTCCATTATCATATCCCAAGAGCTCAGGAGGAAAAAGTGCACTGGGAGGGTAGTTGTAATAACCATAGCGTATTTCTTGGAGGTTTGGGTGAAAGCCATTGATGGGACTCTGCGCAGGAGGTTGGCCATTGGTTGGTATGTGACCTCTTGCATAGTTACCAGGGAATGAGAATGAACTGTTCATGCTGCGGGGATCAGAGGGTGTCTTGCCGTTCCCTAGTGCTGGGTAGCCACGTATGGCTCCATTGAAGGGCTGGAAGCGGTCGACAGGCTCTTTTTTTATGGTTGGTTTCACCTCCTGTTTTGGAATTACTAGATAACAGACAAAAAAGAAGAAAATATGTTGTAAATGTGTATTTTGAGTGACAATTCCATAAGGTTAGAGCTCAAGTTCAACACCTTCAATGGGGATGGTAAATTACATTTACCAAAAAACTTTAGATAGGGGTCTTATAGTTCGGCACGCATGTGTACCGAACACATCATTCAATTTTTTCAGGAAATTCAGATAATATGTGCCGTTATGACGCTCTTTGATGTGGTGTGACTGATACCTCGCTGTATAAATGCCTTAGTTTCAGCGAGTAAGCATGATCATCCCTTCATCTTTAATACTAGTTTTAACGGAAATAAACATGAATGAACATTTTATGTAATTCCAGTGTTTCAATTGCAGAAAGACGTCGTTAAAACAGCTTGTAAACACGTCACATAGCATTTCATTTGCCTCAGATATAGAAGTTAATTTAAAAACAGCATTATGTGCAATTTATATGTTTGAATAAAAAAATTTAATTTGACTGTTGATTATTATAGTAAAAAAATGTTTTAATTGAATTTATGTCTGGGCTCTGTTGTTAATTGTAAACTTATATTAATGTAAAAGGGCGCCCTATAGTTTATAGCAGAAGCTAGGGTAGATTTGAATTGTAATTGAATTTATTTTTTAAAAAGGCAATTTGTTCAGTAAACCATTGTTTAATTAAAAACAAAAAAATGTGTGTGTGTGTGTGTGTGTGTATATATATATATATATATATATATTTCTCTTGAAAGACAATAACTTTATACACGGTGTACTTTTAGATTTAAAACTTTGCAGATGTTTTCATTCCCTTAGAGCTGTGTTACACACTGCATGAAAGGTAAATTTTCAATATATATATATATATATATATATATATATAATATATATATATATATATATATATATATATATACACACACATATACACACACATATATGTTTAGTTTTCTTCACCCCAATTACATTTAAATAATGACACTACAAAGTCCAAAGAGCACATCTCTAAAATACTCCCAATTTCAGCCAAATTAGTAGTCCTTTACTTTAAACAACCAGTAGTTAAATTAACTTACTTAAGAATTTTATATGAGCTGGTTTATGCATATAGAGATAAACTGATATTTCACAACGGACCTTTATTGCCTTGCTGAGGGTGGGGTGACTCCATGTGGTGCATCTCCATCTTGACCGTCTTCTCTGGGGTTTCTGCAAGTTGCAATTTCCTGTTCTTCTTCTCCGACGCAGCCTTTTTGGCCTCCAACCGACGCTGCCGGCAGGATTTAGCAGGTTCTGGAAGTTTTCTAATCTGTCGACGGAAGTTACTGAGCACCTGGATGGCTCCTGTCTGCATTTTGAGGCGCTGGTTCTCCTCGCTTCCGAATTCATCGGTTGAAGAGATCTTGTAGAGCGGAAGCACATGCAGCTGCTCGTCTTCTGGGAGTGTGCCCACCCTTCGATTGTCCTCTTTCGTGAGAGTGCACACCTGGAAGTAACAAAATTAGGCAGTGTAAGGCCAGCCAATTCCATATATAGGGTAAATATCCTACCGCCTATTGTACACACACACAGATATAAATTTGACCAGTGAAGCATTTTCATTTATATGTACAGGATAGGGGTGTACATGATCGGTACGGGTCTTTCGGTTCGGTATGCATGTGTACCAAACAAATCATTCAATTTTTTTTTCAGGAAATTCAGACAATAAATGCCGTTTTGGCATTCTTTGATGTGGCGCATCAGATCACTGTATAAACGCCTCAGTTCTGACGCCAGCGCAGAGCACGAGTGACTGCGATCATCCCTTCCTCTTTTTTTACTAGTTTTAATGTGAAATAAACATGAATGAACATCTCACCCCTCACGTAATTGCTCCATTAGTGTTTCTACCGCGGAAAGACATTAAAACAGCTTGTAAACAAATTGTCATGCAGCATTTAATTTACCTCAGGCAAGTCATCAGTGTCTACAGCTCGTCAGACGTGAAGTCTAGTGAAGAGCATTTTTACAAATATTAAGACTGTATACTTCATTATATTTTACTTTACCGGTAAGTGATGTCTTAATGCATATTTAAATATTTAAAGTTATGACAGCCACTTTGTAAACGAATATATTTCAACAACAAATAGAAATTGTATAATTTAGAGGTTAATTAAAAAACTTGTTTGCATACAATGTTTGTTTAATTTGAGTGTTAATTATTATAGTTAAAAATTAAATAGCAATTGAATTTAAGTTTGTGTTAGGGTTAAGTTTTCCCGGGTCTCAAGTGGGCGGGCATAAATTTGCTAATGTTTCATGTTGACGTTGTTTCGTTTTAAACACAACTCGTTTCAATGACTCGGAGTCGACTCTTTCTCTTGAAAGACAATAACTTTATACACGGTGCACTTTCAGATTTAAAACTTTGCAGGATGTTTTCATTCACTTAGAGCTGTGTTACACACTGCATGAAAGGTAAAATTCCAAAAATCCATAATAGGGGCACTTTAAAAATAAGTACAATGCAAAAGCCTAAGCTACACACATTATTTACACAAATACATACAATCATAAATGATAATTAATAACATACCACAGTGCAGCCATTGTGGAGGTTATGCTGGTCTTTGTGAGCATGGGCACAGAAATCCATGCATGCAGTGACTCCTGAAAACGGCCGTCCTTCCTTCAAACCCAACCGACAATCTGAAGCAATCTTCTCATTTAAACACTAAATAACAGAAAAATGAAATAATTATTTTAAATAAACAAATGATTAATTCAGTTTCTGTAACCCTTCCTGATAGCATAAAATCACCGTATACAAATATAGAAAAACTTCTTGATCATCTGAAACCACACCAAACCTACAATGTCCACAATTAGCAGAAAAGCGGTTTGGTTTGACGTTAATGAATGGTATAAACTGTGAACCATTCAGTGTAGTGTGAAATTTCTAATAAAACAAACCTGGTTACTGTAGGCCTGGGGAGCCAGCTTCTTATACACAGGGGCCACATGTGTGGCCAAGTTTTGGAAGTTATCCCTGAGATTGTCCTCCTGTACGAAAAAAAAAAAAAAATTACAAATGCATTTACGCCAGGGTTTGGGATTGACTAACAGTGACTCAAAATTATCCTGTTCATATCACAGCTTATATAAGTGAACCGAATAAATGATGTCAACTCCCCTTTCCTTATTTCCTTATACATTGACTAAAGTAAATATCAAAGATGGTGACTTCCATAAAACTGGTCTTTTAACCAAAAAGTCTTATAATAGTAATACGTGACCAGAAGTTATTCAATAAACAAGGTGGAAGTTCATCTGCCAGTTCAAAATCAACAGCTTCAAATGCTTTTATTGTAAATTGAGTGTAGCATTTGATACTAAATTTAAGACCTTTTTTTGGCGGGTAAACGAAATGCAACACACACTGTGTAATTACATTTAAAGAGAAATGCAGTTGTAAAATTATTCCATTCATATTTAAACTTTTATTATATATAATTTAATACAATTATAATACAGCAAACCAAGAGCGATGTACAATTACCTTAGTTATTTTTATTAGGCTTGTAAAAAGAACCACACATTTTTATGTAAAACTAACCTCTTCGGGGTGCTCTCCATGCAGTCTGAATTTGCGAGGGGTTTTGCTTCGAGCATACTTGCATCCATTGAAGTACATGCTCCAGGAGCAGCCAAAAGAGAAGGAAGCTCCACAGGTTTCTGAGTCCTTCCCTTGGCATGCACAGGTTCGACTGCAAAAGGCATCCACCATGAATTTAATTTAATTACAATAGATGACATCCTCCGAAGCTTTTTACTATAAATCATGCTTTGTGAGAACAATACATTAGCTTCAAGCATTGGGAAGCATTCACAAGTCTGACGAAAGATACATACAGGGAGCACATATGATTACATTACAAATTTTGTGTAAAGTGTGTGATTAAATGTAATTTATATGATGTAGGACCTTTGCAATATTTGTCAAAAATGTGACTCACACAAACTATCATTTCATTATTTTACTATAACTCTGAAAACTCTTAAAAATGCAACCTGGTTATAATGTACTCAATATATCAAAAGCTTGACAAAAACGATTGGCAGTAAATCACCTAATATAACTCCACCTGATGCATGTGACCAATGCATAGATATATCAGACCCACATTAATCCAACATTACAGTCATCAAAAACATATGAGCTGTATTCGAAACTCACTCGTCATTGAGTCCACAGCGACGGCTGGTGGGGTTGCCATATTTGATGAGGGTTTCTGTTATTTCTTTGTAGAGTTTATCTCCTAGAGCACGGGGAACACCTTCCCAGCACAGGATGACAACAACAATAACAGTATTGGCACAGTGGTGCCCAGGCCGTTGCTTCACAACGCATAATAATTTCTCCTTCTCACTGCTGCGACGAATCACCTACAGAGAGACCGACGGTCAGTAATGATAGAGGCATATTATAGATGTTGAGCTGTAGGTGTGTTTATAGCAGCAAAGCAGAAATCACAATGTTAAGTAAACATTCAGAGGGACTTCTTTGACTGCTGTGGCATTGTAAGTTAAAAACAGAAACATGCCCACTTGGTTCAAGTGAACCCCAAACCAGCCTAATTATACAGAAAGCACCCAATCATTAGGGTAACCCAATGCTTTTAGAAATATTTTAATTTGCACACTTACCCACTTAGCGATAGGACATCCCTGAGAGCTCTTTCCTTCTCTCCCTGTGTAAACCACCTTCTCAATACGAATGGCTTCGCCCTTCTCCCCATACCTGCCATAAAGAGTTCACAGACGTTGAGTGACAAACTCCAATTACAGTTTGAAAACAACAGCCCACCTCAATCTTAACAAAGACACATTTAAGTCAATTCATACTTAGTACAGATTTGGTTGCATGCATGTAGAAATCAAATCAAGGAAATTATGCAGTTTGAGTCTGGTAAACGTTTTAGTAAAGATGGAAGTATGATACTGTGATACATCAGTGTATTTATTGAACGGTTCCACATGCATGCAATACGTTTTGTGATACTCAGTCCTAAAGTTTAAACACAAGTTGGGGAGTAACTAGTTAATGGGATTACGTAATTTAATTAAACTTTTTTTAATTAAAATAAATGCAACTGTAACCGGTTACAGTTACTGAGAAAAAAATGTGTAATTAAATTACAGTTAGTAATGAAAATGTTAACGATTACAAAAGAGTTACATATGAATATTTTCCACAGACATACAGATTTGATTGAGTTCTTTCCCAAATTGCATTGACTGCTCTAAAATATGAGACACCAATGTTTAGGACCAGAATAGGACACATTCTTTGAATTTAGAAAAGTAATCAGTTACCGTAATAAAGTAATTGAAATAGTTGTTATATACTTTTAACATTTTAAATAGGGTAATCCTACATTTTAAAAATAACCTTCCATCACTGTGTATATAATCGTTCATGTTCTCAGTCAACAACTGCTTGTCTCCTCAAATGAAATTCTCAGTGCACGAGCATGACAGCAGTATGTGCTAAATATAAATACTGTTCACTTGTAACTACACGGTCTAGAAAGAGAAGCTTCAAAGATCCACAGGGGTGGGCTATGAGGTCATAGGTCACAAAAGGGTCAGGCTTAGGCTTAAGGAGGCTATAGTCACTGTCTGACGGACAAACAAAGGGAAGGTTCTTCCTCTACCCACCAGCTCCCCCTTATCTCAGAGGAGATGACTCAGGCTTTAGAAATACAGCTACTATGCCCTCAATCAGCTCTCAAATAAAGCAACGAGAGTGGACAAGTGTACCAGAGGTCAGCAAAGGTGGAGATACTCTGTCCAAATGGGTCAACAAAGGGGACAGGGGGTCAATACCATGTGGAGCTTTTCATATTCCTCTACAGGACCATTAAAGTAGTAGTAAATAAAGTTTTCAAGTATTCTCATATACGGTAAATAAACTTGATTTACAGCATATACGTTTTTAACACATGTGACCCTGGAGCACAAAAGCAGTTATAAGTCGCTGGGGTATATTTGTAAAAATAGCCAAAAATACATTGTATGGGTCAAAATTATCCATTTTTTCTTTTATGACAAAAATCATTAGGATATTAAGTAAAGATCATGTTCCATGAAGATAATTTGTAAATTTCTTACTGTAAATATATCAAACTTAATTTTTGATTAGTAATATGCATTGCTAAGAACTTAATTTGGACAACTTTTCTCAATATTTAGATTTTTTTTTTTCACGCTCAGATTCCAGATTATTAAATAATAGTTATATCTGAGCCAAATATTGTCCTCCTAACAAACCATACATCAATGGAGAGCATATTTATTAAAAATTGACACTTTTGTGGTCCATGTATGACAGCACTTGTGTATCCGAAAGAAAAAAAAAAAAACCTACAGGATACTCATTGCTTAAATTTTTAATATATACCCCACCCTTTTTGTCACTTTATCTACTACTTCTTTAATTTCCTCTAAATACTTTATCTCTTGGCCTGTTATTTATTGTCTGTCTGTCGCCCTGTCTCTCCTATGTGGATCTGCTGATGCCGATATTTCCTGTTACTCCTGTTGGATTCTGGGTCAGGAATTCCCTGGGGACAAGATCATAGAGAAGGAAGGTGGGAGGAGGGGGTGAAGGGAGAGCAAATGGCAGGAAAGAGAGATGCTTATCCTCAGCTGGTTAAGAATCTGTTGCCAGGATCCAACTGCCAGAGCTTCCAAACAACTCTCACAGAACAATGACAGGGTCACTCGGGAACTCTTAAAGCAAATGACGTGGGGGTAGTAGAAGTCCTCTGTGGCTTTTGAAGCTTAAAACTGTTTCAAACAGTAGAAAATACAGTTTTATCTATAAATGGATTTTCGCTTGAGTTTGTCTGACTGTTACTCATACTCATTGTGTATAAGAATATTCTTCTTCCAGTTACTTTTTTGGTAACATGTTACTAAAAAAAAAAAAAAAGTCAAGAAATGTGACTGCTACAGAAAAAGCAAGCTGACCTTTAAATGCAACCTTCAAAATAGTTTCTCCAGCTAATTATACTGTTCTAATAGTAGCTCAAGAAAGAATCCAATAGGAACACACTTTGGTTTTTTTAGTTTTTGTGATTTTCCTGTCTGGCTTAATAAAATCTTGGGTTTCACGTTATTTTGATGGTCCCTTTAACACATTCAGTTAAATATAAGTAACACTGCACCTATATCTACTAACTCTCATTAGAATGTTAGTAGAGTATTAGTAGACTGTTAGGGTTAGGGGTAAAATAAGTTGACATGTACTTGCAAAGTTACTTATGTCTGTTGGGACACCATCACAATAAAGAGTTAGCAGATATTAATCAGACAGTCCATTGATACTCTAATGAACTTGTTGACATGTAGGTGCAAAGTTATTTATTGTCAAAATGGACCATCAAAATAAAGTGTTATTAAATCTTGATTTTAAAGTAGGATCCCACATGGCCCTGCAGGCTGTGTTTGCCTACATCAAGAGCTGTGAAGGAGGTGATATTATGGAATAATATCCGAACCAATAATAATTCAGACATAGGGATATGCCGGTATCAAATTTTCCTGTTGCGATTAATTGATAATGTTTTGTCACGGTATGCGGTATTATCACGGTATTGAAATTAAGTTTTAAGAAAGTGGTCATAATACAGTATAACAGGTTAAATTACTTTTTTCTGATAACAAAAATAACTGAACATTTAAATACAATAAAGCAATACAAAAATATATTTAAAGTTAAAAATGTTACACCGATTAAAGTGCAAAAGAACTTTAAAGACCCATAGGTATCACTTTACAATAAGACCTCATTAGTTAACCTTAGTTAATGCATTAACATTCACAATGAGCAATAGCTACATTTGCTACAGAAGTTACTAATCTTTGTTAAAAAATACAAGTCTTAGCTCATGTTAGCTCATTAAATAACGAAGTTGTAACTTTCGATTTTAACAATGTGTTATTAAAATATTGGAATACCTAAGATTAATGAATGTTCAGAAGAATTTTTCATTGGCAGTTTGTAACTAATGAAGCCCTAATGTAAAGTGTTAATGAACAATAAAGAATCAAAACACTTTCAAACAATATCTAGGACATGTTGTAGTCCAGATTAAAATGGAAAAAAAAATTATGGAAATATATAAATATTATTTTATATTATTTAAATGTTTAGAAAGTAGCAGCTGTTTTTATTTATGGGGTCTCCAGTCTGCATTTTCTGCAGTTTAGCGCCATCTGCTGTCAGAGAGTGAATGTGCTTTCATTCAGCGCATCTCTCACATGTTCCTCCATGTGTTTCTCGTGCGTGCTTGTTTACATCAGGGTTCACATGCGTCTTTAAAGCAGCATACAACGGTGTTTTTGATTTTGATGAGTTGTTGTTTACAATTTTCTTAAAATGCATTTAAAATTCTGAATAATTTGTAATATATAATTATTCTCGGTATTTGGAAGTGCCCACGATAACAATATCGTGCATATTCATTACCGCGATATATCGCATTACCGAATACCGGCACAAGTCTATTCAGACATCTGACGGGTGCCTCTCACCTCTCTTCCATCAGTTGTCTGACCGAAGCAATGTCTCGCCCAGATCCCAAATGATTGTAATATGGACCCTCGTCCTTTTCTAGGACTTGATCTATGGGAGACAGAGAGTGAAAGCAGGTTAAAGCACGGACACACTCTTGTACAATAAAGGCTAACAATCCAAATGATGTTAACAGTTTAGACCGCTAATGTGTAATGCCATTAGAACGATAGTATGAGTCAGTCGTGTGCGGGTGAGCAAGAGAGAGAATGGGACAGAGAGCTTGTCTGGGAAAGAGGCAATCTAAGGTCACATTCCACTCAGGGTGTATGAAGGGATAAAGGCGTGACTAAAGTAAGGAAATGATTTGTGGGAACGTCCTACGTAAGTCATACAAAAAAAGTGTTTGTGAGAAGAAAAACATCTAGTGGCTGCTTACTACCTGCTTACTCGGCAGGGCAAAACATCAACAATAGATAAGAATAGCATGGGAAAAATTGAGTGCTTTACATAAAGAAGCACAAAGTATGACAGAAAAATAAGAGGAAATCTGTTCTAAAAATATTCTAACATGGCAGAATCGATATAAAGACTACTGAAGGTACTACATGAGCGGCAGGTTTGAGTGGGTTAAGTATCAAATTACACTGGGTGTTCCCTGTGGTGTTGACAGAATGCTATAAGGATTCACTATGGAAACCTCCCTTCTATTGTCCTTTGCTCTTAGCAACAGTCAGGCTTCAACAAGTGTTCAGGCATAGTTTACAATCCTTAAATGCACACTTTCTTAAATTATGCCTGATATTTATATATTACGTGTATAATACGAATTTCACACACTTTACCAAAACCTCTGAAGTGACACAATAAGAGATACGAGGCCCAAGCTGAGAGGTTGCAGTCCATTTCTTCTCACCCTGTCCTCCCTATTCCCTCCCTTCTTTGATATCTGGCCACAGTATATCATATGATATATGAGCAGACTCTCTTCATTGTGAATGCCTCATTTGCAGAAACTAGCTGTACTCACTGTACTGACAGTCTGAAAATAGACAGAAGGCGGTGCACTGCACTGGCCTAAAGAATCACAATGGGCTCCTTTCTTCAAATCTATTGTTCCTCTGCAAAAGGCACAGAGAACAGACTGCAATGCAATGCATGGGCCCCTGATAGAGCGTGCATTCTCAGACATGGCCCAACACTACCCTGAGATATGTGCTGATGCAGAAACTATATGTTGAAAGAGAAACACTTGGGGCTTCCTGAAGGGAACTCTGATGGTCAATTTAGTCTATACTGTAATAAAGCAAAACTAAATTAAACATTACTTAACATTAAAATATTAAACAAATTGTGTTGTCGGCAGCGATAGCCTAGTGTGCAGTGCACCGACATATAATGCCCTTGTGTTACAGGTGTCCAGAGTTCGAATCCCACTTTTCCCGGTGAATCCCACTTTTTTGGCATAATGACAAAAAAAAAAAAAAAAAAAAAAAAATTGCATCGAAAAATTCTAGGTGAGTTGGCTAAATGGGTCTCATGTTCTCATGATGATGAGTAAATTGTACTATACTGTCACAACATTTTAAATGTTGTAATTTTTTGTGCTTTTATATTCTGTTTGAGAATATGAGTGATCTTGCCCTCCAGTATATTTTGCTGGATCAAATTCTCTCACTTACCTAAGCAGTCACAGGTGGGAAACTCAGGTTGGGTATCTTTCCCAGGTGTATCCAGCAGGTTCTTGGTGGGAGTGTCCAAGTAACGCAACGGTGACTCAAGAAAACCATTAAGTGAAGGGGAGGAGGGAAAGATATCCTTGGTGGGAGTATTCAAATCGGCCCTCTCTCTGTCTCCAGACAAACAAGCAGTTGTGGAGACCACTGTCACGCCACCAGATGACTCAATCTTTATACGTTTAGCTGGAGGGGAGAAAGGTGTGATGAAGGGGTGCTGTTGCTCCAGAAATACATCCTGAGCTTCAGACAGGGGCTGCCCAGAAGGTTTAACGTCGACCTCACATTCCTCACTTTCCTGTTTGATAGTACAGAGCTCCTCAGATGGCCATGGCGTTTTTTCGTTCAGTCTTTCAGCTACGTCCTTTTGACCTTCATCCATGGGCTCAGAATCATTTGTGGGAAAAGGAGGGCAGTTATTTGGCTGCTTTGGGGATGGTGACTCGGGTCTGGTTTGTCCTGAGTTTGGTTGTGACTCGGTCACCGCTGGCTGAGCAGGGCCATTCTCTGGGGTCTCTGCTGCAGAAGATGAGGAAATGGTGTCCCCAAACTCCTCCTCAAACTGACGAATAAGCTCTTCGAATTTTGGATCTAGGTTACTGAGGCCAGTCAGAGAAGGAGTCTGCTGTGTTGTAGAGGTTTGAGGTGTGATACTGGTTGTTGGGATGCTATCATTTAACCCAGCTGGGCCTGAGCAAGCTGTCACCTTTAGGGTGGATGGTGCTGGGACTGACACGGGGGTAAAAGAAGAAAGAGCATTTTCAGAGATAGGTGCACTACTGCTATTCAAAATGGATTCCTGAGATTGAGCTGGAGCTGGGTGGCTCTCAGCCACCTGAGATGGGGGAAGCCCAGCTTCCATGCCTAGTAGAGATGGAGCAAGCTGAGATAAGAATGTTGCACATCCTGGGGAAACGAGGGGAGGTTTCGATACTATAATCTGGTTCTGTGGGAGGAAAGATGGTTGGGAAGCTTTCTGTTTATGCTTCTTGATAACAATCTGTTTGGGTTTTGGAAGAGGTGTGCCCAGTGGACCAAAAAGCCCACCCACTGGGTGCTTGAGAAGAGGAGAACTCTGAGCGCTCTTTTTCTTTTTGGGTTCTTTGTGCTCCTGTTTGATGGTTACAGGACCCTCTGGCATAGTCTGTGGCCACCACTTACGAAGGTTCTGACCAGCCATGGGGGCTAACGGATTGAAGGCAGGGGAATTAGAGAAGAGGTTACGTTTATGATGAAGGTGCTGCTGTAGTGCTGCCTGAGTTGAGTGCCTAATGGTCGGGGAAAACTGCTGGCCCTGGAACTGCAGCTGGCCATTTACCAACCCCTCCTGGCCCATGACGGTACACCCTGAGCCCAGGTACTCCTTTGCATCCACCTCCTGCTTGATGTGAGGCATCCCAGTAAAGCTGCCCTTGCGACCATCCTGCATGCTGGGGTGAGGGAGTGGGAACTTGAAGGCTGAGTAGGTATACTTTGCGCCGGTGCTTTCGAGGAGCTGCTTTAGCTCGGACACTGGGTCGCTACCGTCTTGGGATGGGTTAACAAAACGAGGCTGGGAATCAGTGTTCACCGTCATCCATGGGTTCCGAGGGGAGCTTTTCTCGCAGCTTCCACCTGTACCTGGGTTCCACTGCTGGGGTCGGAGATTCGGGGTCGATGGGTGTATACTTGCAAATGGGGACTTGGAGGATGGGTATGTGGAAGCATAGTGAGATGGGCTAGATAAAATGTTTGGTGCAGGGGCCTCACCCTGAGACTGAGGTCTCTGCTGATCCCATGACAGCTCCTTTTGAGGATAATGTCCCAGAGGGATGGACTGTGGCATAGCAGAGGAGGACAAAAGAGGACCAGGTGATGAAGAGACCACTTGTGGCATACTCTGCGGGTAGGAGGTTGGCAGATGCTGATGGTGATTTGCAGGTGAAGATGCGCCTGGAGAAACAACAGTTTGTGGGTCAGTGGCAGACAACTGGGTTAGAGCCTCAATTGCAATTGCTGTTTGCAAGCTAACATTTCTTTCCCTGGCTATGGACAGAACACTCGGGGAGCAGGGAATAGGTGCTGGTGGGCCAAAGGGTCTAGGAACAGAGGGCTGGTTAACATGGGGATGTGGATTTGTGTCTTGCACACATGAGGGGTTACCTCCACATTGTTGAGGCTGGGATTGGGCATGACGATGGTGTGTATGTGGCTGTGGAAGAGCACCCGAAATCTTACAGGAACCTTTATCCTGGGAGTTAACCACCAGTTTGATTTGCTTCTCCAGCCACTCCAGGTAGTCAGGGCAGTCTGGGCCATCACAATCACAGTTAGGTGGCTTGTGGCCATGACGAGCCTTGCTCAGTGCTGCCTGAAGTGTGTTTAGATCTTCAGGGGGGTACATCTCACCATCCACACCTTTCTGTCTGGCCTCCTCACCTCCATTAGACATTTCCTGATTGAACCTTTCGTACAGCTGAGCTATAGGTGTCTGACAAGCTTGACGGTTGGTGAAAGGTGGCAGTGAGCCAACAGAAGCGGAAAAAGCCACCAGGGTTCGTGCATCCTCCATATCCACATCATTCACTGGTGTACTGGCATTTTGGCCACTCCAAGCACCCTGCTGAGATTCAGGATTTGACTTCCCAGCATGCTCAGGGACCCAGCCTGATGTCTGGGAAATACATCCAGCTCCCTCGTGGTAGTTGTGCTGGTGTTGCTCCCTGGCCACGCTTCTGACTTCTTCATCACAGCTATTTTCTTCATTTGCTGCATGTTTGCTAAGCCCATTAGACAGCTCCTGGTTTAACACGCCTTCATCCAGGCGATCATGGGACCCAATTTCCATCTGGCCTCTTCCTCTGGGGCCATCCACTGAACCCACCACAGAAACAGTCTGTGGAAGAGCAAAAACATAAGTTACTTGACAATGTTTCAGCAAACCAGCAGTTGATATACGTTTTGAGTACATGCATCTGATTAAACCATTTGTAGCTGTGATGCATTTTTACATCATACAAAAATATAGGGCAAAAACTATTTAAATATCTCTATTGCAGTCTAAGTCAAACAAAGATCATAGTATTTAGTTTCGGAATTGTGACATAACCATTGACCTCTTTAAACTAAACAACACACCCTGACCTGTTGGACTGACTCATCTCAGTATTCTCTGTAAGGTTGTGCCTGATTTGAGAAAAGACTACATAATACTTTGCTCCATGGAGATCCCTGGGTCTTCGTATGTTCTTCTCCTGCTCCCTCTCTGTCTTTCCTTTCTGCTCTCAAGAAAACACATTCCGCAAAGACAACATAAAACGGCCACTGGTTACTGCAGTGTTGTCTATTGTCAACTATGACACTGAGCATAATTTATGCCCAAATTATGTACATAGACTAACTCCAGGCATATTCTGACTGAAACAACCTGAGCCTACCTGTACATTTGTCAAGGGCACAATGGAGACAGAACAGGACTGCATTATGTTCAACTGTCTCATGCAAATACAAATCATATTTACAATTATAATACAACTGGTAATGCCCAAGTCAACATACTGAGAAACTCTTCCTGGTTCTTGGTTTTCAAATATTCTCTCCGCTGGTCTCTGAACACTCCATTGTGCTTTTTTTCTTTAAAGGGTTAAATTAATATTGTGGAAACTTTGAACTGTTTCCAGATAAGTGTGAAAGGGCAATGTTTACATGGAACAACTTCTTCCTCTCTCTAAATCTCTAAAAGAGACATATTTTCACAAATTGATGATTTGATCATCATTGACAAAGTGAATGATGTGTATAATACCTAGAGTGCTCTTATATGTGAAGAAGTAAATTAAATAAAAACATGTTTGCTGCACAGATGACAAATACAGAGTGTTTTGTCTACGATGAAGGCATATCTTAGAAAAGGGGACCTTGTGGTCTTATCACGCCAGCTAAATGAAATGAATCACCCATTTAAAACTAACACATTCAACTGTCTATTCTGTCTATTCTCTATTCTATGTCTTGAGTAGTAATTCTGTAAAAGCATCTATAGTACTTGAACTTTTTGGAATATTGCATGTTCAAGATTTCATCTAACAGCTCTATAACTAAATGTCCAAATATCTCTTATTGTGCCTTCATTGTGACAGTTCTTTTGATGGGTTATACTAATGGGCAAGTTCGGGACAAGACACTTCTGTGATGGTGTCTCTTCAGACCCCCATGGGGCTGTGTGCCAGCCACTGAGCAGACTGTGTGTGTGTGTGTGTAAGTGTGTTTCAAAAACATGTGTCAGGCGTGGAGCATGAGTTAGTACCCCACTTACCAACATTGGTCACACTCCAACTCTTCAAAAAAGCCGAACCACACAATTGTTACAACAGGCTCTTTTTCCTCTTTTCAGTGATGCAATGAACACCCACGTGCACACCATCACGCAGAAAACTTCCACAATATAGTCTTAGTGCCACCACAAGAATGCACTTACACGCAAAAAAGGACTAGATAGTTTGTATTTCAAACATCAGAGAGTTGATTTATTACATGCGCAGTGCAAGATGTGTATCAGATTCTTTAGATCAGTGACACACACATATGCCTTACACCTGCAAACACACACCTGTCTGACAGCAGAAAGCACGTGCTTAGGCAATAATCTGAGACGTGCCAGGACTTTTATTGCTGCCAAAACTCTCTCTCCCTCTTCTTAGTCACAGCTACAACTACTACCAAAACATTAACACGCCCAACCAGAAGAGACTGTAAAACCGGTTTTACTCAGAAGTATGAGGTGCCCTTTAAACTTAGATCGTATGCTGCTTGTACAGCGTTACATGTAATTAACAACTGTCTCAAAGGTGGACAGCACAAAGCAAAATAAGAAAAACCATGAGAAACTGCAGATGAGGTTTAAAGCGTAGTAGTAGACAGCTGAACACGGTAAGAAGCACTACACCCCCCGTGCTCCTGTGTCTATCACGATGTGAATACAAAGCTCAAGCATATAGAGAGAGAACCGAACAGATCGACGTCTACTCACAGTGGTCTAGCTGTCCCAATAACGTTGCTGGAGAGACAAAGGTGGGAAACGTGGACAAGAAAGTGCATGGAATACGGCTTTCTCGACAGTGCCAAATAAAAAAAAAAAAAAAAAAAAAAAAAAACCCAGCCGGTGGAAATCCACTACGGGCTTCTTTCTTTTCTCTTTCAGTCTTTCTTTCTTTCTCCCTCTCTTCTCAGTCAGCCAGGCAGTGCGGCACACTCATGCACGCACACACACTCACGCACACACTCTGTCATACACACCTCCCCCAAGCACACACACTCGCTCTGATTCTCTTCCTATCGTTTCTCTCTTTCTCCCTCTCTCATTATGTCTCTCTGCTCCTCCCTTCCCTTTTTCTTTATTCTCCTTTTTCTTTCTGCTTTTTGCATTTACCGTCTGCTTTGCCTTACAGCCCCCTCCTCTCTCTCTATCGTTTGTTCGCTCCCTCCCTCCCTCCCCCCTCACTCGTTTTCTCCCTCCCTTCATTTTCCTCCTCCCCCCTCTCTTTTCAGTGTGTGCAGAGTGAGAGAGGCCATTATCTGAGCCACACTGGGCACGTACGATGGAATGGTGGAGCGTGCAAGAAATACAGCCACTGCAAAGCGTAAAGAGAGAGAGAGAGCGCAAGTGGCAGACTGGCTGGCAACTGCGCTAAATAAAGGACCGGCTGAACAGATCTATGGCTTATGTGCATGCAAAATGAAAATGAGCAGTTATTTGTTATCGTAGAGGTGTTCTGGTGTCGTTTTTTGTTGTTCGGTCTGGGCTGTGAACTATAAGAGGCTCCATAAGATGGAGGCTGCAGCAGTTAAATGCAGACGTCTACTCAAACACTAAATGGCAGCTGCTGTGTGATGACTAAGAATGGCACAAAAAAGACAAACAAGGCAAGCAAAATCGATGCATTTACTTCTGGCTTTCCTCGATGCTTCACTGTTTGTTCGAAAGGTTTATTACTGTGCACTTTAACGTTGATTTCTAACAGATGATGGCTGGCAGGAGATGCTCACAGACCAAACATACACAAGTGCTGCTGAGTGAAAGAGAAAAAAAAATGTGTAAAAATGGCAACATATACGAAGCATATACATGGTTGCGCTTATAGAGACCGCAGATATAAGAGTCAAGCAGCAGTAAGAGAGTCTCGAAGCCAAGAAACACAGGATGTGAGGAGGAAAGCACAGCGACTGTCAGAAGCAACCACAAGGTACAGCGGGGTTAACGGGAACCGCAGAGACATAGGAAGCATGAAGTTTTGAGGGAAAAGACAGCAAACACCACATGCATTTATGCTGAATTTTGCTGCTGGTTATCTAGTTTGACTCGTCGATGGTGTTTGTTCTGTTCGGAAGTGAGGAAGGGCGACAAGGTGCTTTTGAAGAGGTGATGTTCGCGTGAGGGAGTCCAGGGTAGAATATAGAAAGCACGATGGTAAGTGAGTGTTCGGTGTGAAGGACGACTTTGCTATCAGTCTTGCACTTCTTCTTCCCTTTTCTGAGCCACTCTTGCGCTTTCTTTCCTGCATAAACCCTTTGCTTCATGCAAACCCATCTCTGCGAAGTCTGAAGCCGAACTCTAAAGCTCCTCAGCTGGGTCTCTCGCACTCTGCATCTATTCTATCTCTATCTCTCCCTTTCCTCCATGAGCTGATTTTTGTACTTGTTCTGTTCAGTAGGAGTGAAAAACAAGGCAATCGTCTTTGATAGTCGCCTGGAAAGCCACTCGGTCGAATCGCTTTCGCATTAAGAAGATGCGAACGCAGACTACGCGCAATTTGGATTAATACGCATAACCTCTTGCCACGTTCGCGACTCTCTCGTCTTGTCGTCTTTCCTTCTGATCAGTGTCTTTCTCTCCCGCTCGCTCTCTCTGTTGAGTCCTGCCAGTTGGATCGCCACCGTCAACACAGTGAAGGCAAGGCAACCCCATGGACAAACACACACAGACCCCAAGCCCGAGCGGAGAGGTAAAGTGCACTGTCACCGGCGGAGGAGAAGCGAGTGAATGAGAGAGAGAGAGGGAGAACGGAGAGCGGGAACCGTTATGACGACGCTGTTGCATCATTCAATGGCGATAGAGGGCTGGGCAGATGTGTCATAACACATAATGTAGACGTGCCTTCCCTTACGCTCCGCTCAGCGTGACGCAGCAGTTCTTGTGCCCTGTAGTTACCTCACCCTTCCTGTTGCATGTTACAGCGCATCAATGCTGAGAGATGAGAGAAGCGAAACTAGAGCGCTAACAATATATGCAGCAATGCGGAGCTGACATAACACTGATTACATAGCAACATTACAACCAGCGCTTTTTTGTTATGGCTCTGGGTGTCTTTGTACTTTATTTATGAGGAAAACGATTTATGCCACTACTGATGAACAATGTTGTTTTGACACCACGTGCTCTGAGACGCATTTTAAAGCATACACACATTTAAAGGGACAGTTCACCCAAAAGATGATTCAACCTCGTGCCGACTTTTTCTCTTCTGTGAAACAGCACTGGACTCTCTTTGTATAAAAAAAAGCTTAAATATGAAAATTCATACAGTTTTGGAACAATATGAGTAAATGATGAACTATACCTACCTGTGACACTTGCTAATAATGAAAGACAAAAACAATACATACCTTGCCCTTATAATCAGCTCTACCGTACCACACAGAAAAATCCTGATTCTTCTCTAGTATGTAAAAGAGCTTCTCCACTAGAGTAAATGCCTGAGATGTCTAATGTCTTTTAAAATGTGACAAATCATAACCAAGCGAGCCACACACATCCACAGTGTCACAAGACAGCTGATCATCGATTCCAAAAGCAAGAGACACGGGGGATGTGAAACTCTGCAGGTCTCAGAAAGACCATGGTAATGCACGGAAAGATCTGGCATTTAGGTGAGATCAAAAGGTCACCACTAAATGCTCTTTCTCTAATGTTATTACTCATCAGACAAGTCTTGTCTGAATTCTGAACCAACCTTAAAATACGAGACATGCAAGGTCACGCTTAAGATATGAGAGTTGTAGACAGGAACTGAAATTGAAATTTGCTTTTAAACAAAGCAACTTGCTGTGGCAGTTCCCCTGCAACAACTATGAGCAGACATTGTTTTTGAAGGCGCAACATTCATCAACAAGAACCGGGACTAAAATTTCATGTAAATGCTTTAATTTGAATTATATTGCACCAGGCATATATTTGCAAACTAATAGATCTATCTTTGTCCAGTATGCATACACATAAATTAGATTATATTTAGGAGACGTGACACACAACCTCTCTTTAACCCTTCAAATATTCAGGGCCTCATACATACGACAAAAAAATTGGGCGCTAAGATTATAATGTATTTTTTCTTTCAAGGCTTTAGCTTTATATGCACAAATAGCAGCTTTTATATGCACACACCTGCAGCGCTTCTGTGAATAGAGAAAAACAGAAATTAAGCATATAGAAGGAATAGAATAAATAGGGCTATACAAAATATCTTTCTCTTAAAACAAAAAAATAAATAAAAAATCTGTGTGACAAGTATAGGCTATGCTCGTTTTTTGCCACTGTTGATGCATTTTATTTATTTTCTTTATATCTTTATTCTATTAAATCTAACCGATCGCACAGACACCTCATGCACGCACACAAAAGATAACATTTCAGGCATGCATCATCAAACTAAAATGTAATCAACCAATCATAAAAGTTACACGGCTCAGTTTCAAAGGTCTGCTGTAAAATCAGTGTGCAGCGCCCAAACAAACATTTATGTGAAGGGTGATGTTTTAGGTGAAGTACAAACCCTTGTTTAAATAATGAATAATAGTTTAGCAACCAAATGTTACATGGCAAAAATGGAAACATTTGGATTCTTGTCAAATGCGAGAGATTCGTGATCCCAATGCCGTTTCAGTTTCACTTTAACTTGACATTTGTATGCTGTTTATAATGAATGCCACTATAGCCTAATTTGTGTTTTATTTTATAGTATAATATATCATTATATAGCTACGTAGTTTTTCATTCTTTTTCTGTAATACTGTTAAATTTAAAGGATTTGTTGTGGAGTGAGGGGGAACTTAATAGGTATATAGTGTTTATAATGTTTGTAAATGTTTCATTATATTTACTGGTATTTAATAAGGATATACAGTATTAGTGTAATTGTTTGCAATTACAAGGTTAACGGGTGTTAATTTCTCTTTAATGACATTACTTCCCCCTTTGTGGCTGGGTTAAGTCTAGGGCCAAGGCTTCAGAAGCGTGAATTTTTAGGGGCGTGATATTCAAATGACAATTGTTTTCAATGGGATTGGCCGCATACCAATATTTCATGAATTACATGTGAACTCTGTCGTAAGTTGATTTGTGCGTTTGTTTCTACTTTAGATTGATAAATGTGGCCCAGTGTGTGTTCTTGCCTAGTAAAACAATAACTTAACCAGGCGAACACTCTGTTGTTTAGATGTCAGTTTTGGCATCAACTGCTAAAAAACCTGAATGAGTCAAAACTAAAAGCGTTTTTCAGGTGCAGGTCCCTTACAGTTCAGCAAGCCTTGATTTCCATCGTCACATCTTAGCAAAACAGCACGGTTTCTTTATGAGCAATATCTAAACAACACTCATGTTTGATTAAGGACTCTCAGTTTTACACTGTTTACTCTCAGATTTGAGAAGTTCTCAGAAAAACTCTGACTGACACCGTAGTGGTTACAGCATTTGATGATTTATTTTGGTTCATCAGTAGGGATGGGTACCGAAACCCAGTATTTTTAATCAGTCCCGGGGCTACATTATGAAAGACCGGAGTATCAATAAGCTCTGACATTAACTGCTATCAGTACTGGAGAAATTAAGAAAACACACAGCAATAATACATTTTATTTTATCTTGCAAATTCTATCTCACCAGAGTTGCCAGCTGTTTCTATATGCAATAATATTTAAACATTTGTCTATGATGCATTTTTGCTATTCGCAATTCAGAAGCAAGATCACACTCATGCGAAGAAGAAAGCACTAAACATTCAAACATCTGCTTACACTTTAGGCCTAGCTAATTTTATTTTTTTATTCCGATTTTGGCTTCTAGGGATTATAGCCGCACTTTAATATTGTCTTAAAGTGACAGACTGGTGCTGGGGCCATCAATGTTTATCAAACAACAAAATACAGAGAAAATCACTCAGCTCTTAATCTGAATAACATTATAGCTTTATTAAGCATTAATCTATCAACACATACAGTGAAAACTATGCAGTGTTTATTTGATTACTACTTGATTTCTTTTGTAGGCTATTACTTACCTGAACTGTAATGTTAGTAGACCTTCATGGAAAAATGAAAGCACTGTTTATGTCATTTCATTTGTTTTATTGTATTTGTTTTACTTTGTTTCTTTGCTCATGTTTTTACTGTATCTTATCTTATGTATAAAAAACTAAAATTGTCTGGACACTGGTGCATTTACAAATTGATGTTTTAAATTTATTTTACATTTCAGAATATAAAGCAATGTTAATTCAGCTCTTAATTTGTCGATAAGCAGTATCGGTAAGAGTAGTAATACCGTTAAAACCTTAACGGTACCCATCCCTATTCATCAGTGACTCATCTGTTGCTCTTGTCAGCTCAAAATCACCCACAATCACAAAAAAGAGAGAAAGAGAGAGAGAGAGAGAAAAAAAATGAAACCCCCACCTACACAAAACCACCTACAGAAAAACAGAAAGAAACACTCACAGGAAACACACTAATGCATTAGCACACAAAGGAAATCAATCATTTCAGTGAAACAACTTATGGAACATGTGAGATTTAATATATTATTGCAATATACAGTTTTTTTTTTTTTTTTTTTTACAAATAATTTCTAAGCATTGCATTTTAAGTAATCCATGTACAATACTGTGCAAATGTATTTTCAGCAACTAAAAAACTGGTTTTAAGTCAGTTATTTCTATCTTTTGCTGTAGTGTGTCAGTATAGGAAATATCAGTTTACATTTCCAAACATTCATTTTGCCATTAAACGTAATAATGCAGTGAGATTTTTTTCTGAAAGCAGCCAGTGCTCCACACAGAGATCTGATCTGATCATCATCAGTCTGTCTGAGATTACATGATTGAAGAAACAGAACAAACTGAGACAGAATCAAAGCTACAGTGCTGTTAGAAGTGTTAGGCACTTGTGTAAAAATGCTGTAGAACGAGGATGCTGTCAAAATGTCATAAATAGATTTTCTTTACCAAGTAACTTCTATTAACTGAATTAAATCAACATTTGAGGAGCATTGTCTGTGTTTAGAGCAGGTTTTGTCCTCGGTGCACTTGAGCAGAGTTTCTCAGGAGCTTTGCAGGAAGGTTTCCTGAAGCGTCTCGGAGACACAGTTCTTCTGGATTGAGTCTGTCTCAGTTTGTTCTGTTTCTTCATGTGACTCCAGACACACTGATGATGATCAGATCACATCTGGCTGTTCTCAGACAAAAATCTCACTGGATTGTTACAATTAATCGCAAAATGAATGTTTGGAAATGTAGACTCACATTTCCTACTGACACACTACAGCAAAAGATAGAAATACCATTTTTTTAGCTGCTGAAAATGCAACTTTTGGCCAGCATTGACAAGAATAAAACTGTACTTTAAAACACAGCTGTCTTTTTGTTTATTACAAGTCCATCTACATTCCCTTTCTGTCTCTGTCTCACATACCCTACTCCCTTTCATTCTCCGTATTCGTTTACTAAACCTCTCCCTTTAGTCCAGACCCGAAACACATCGACATGCACAGAAAAAGCATGCATGTGCTAAACTAGGGGCCCAACGAGAGGCTAAACCACGGAAGAGTTTCAAACATGCTTTCTAAGAAACGTATACGGCTGAGTGCGAGGACACACACACACACACACACACACACACACACACACACTCAAACCTATGCGTACACGCCGATGCAAATGAGCTCAGGGTCAGTGAGTGCAGTACGTCTAGGGCAGATCATGAATGGCTCACACAGTCATTGAGACTATCAAGACGTCCACTTCTGTTTCTCTTGACTTACCTTTCCATTTTTTCCCATCTGTAATTCCCACGTCTTTATTTTTGTAATTGCCTTTTCTCTAGTTCTATCTATTGTTCTCTGACCCCCTCTCCTCCCATCCTTGTCCTCTTTTTTTTTATGCGTGCACCATATTTTTGGCATCCCCTGACCTGATGCTTCTTTCTTTAGGCCATGGCGGGGTAGCTTTGTGAGGTTTAGGATGTCGAATGGAAATGTCCGTGTGAGCCTGTCATAATTGGCCTTGCCTGACACATAGCACATGCAAGTTAGCACGCAACACTCAGCTGAGAGACCCCTCCTCATTTTACCCCACAAATACTCACAAAGGGAAAGGGAGAGACAGACAGAGAGAAAGAGGGAGAGAGAGAGAGAAAGTAAGGGTGAAGCAAAGCAGAAAAGACATAAGGAAAGAGGGGGAAGGGAAGGGAGGAGCGACCCTCATCACTCAATAAGATGGTGGGAAAGGAGGAGGTATGAGACGGAGAAATAACACAGCCTAAAGAGTGCTCTTTGTGCAAGAAGTTTTGGAGGAGAAGGGGAAAAAATTGAGGTGAAATTTGATGAGGGGGATACAAGAGAGAGGAAAGCAGAAAATAGCAGACGGAGGCTTGAAAGAGAAGAATTGAAAGACAATCGTGCTGAAGGAGACAGATGGACAACATCATGCAGATCTCTTTCAAAATGGGAAGAAATCTGATCCGTAACCCACTTTAGCTAGGCTATATACTCTCATACGGCTAATAATCCTTGATCAAGTAATAATAAAAAAAGATGTAAAAACCTCAGAACTCAATTTATGTTGGGCCAAAATCCCAAAACCCTATTCTGTTTAACTGACAAAAGAAGCAGTAACAGAGAGAGAGAGAGTTCTGCACAGTGGCTGGTTGCCAGCCTTGTTTCTCTCAGGAGTGAGGCTAAGATTAGCTCCCCATATGTTCAAGTCAGGCGTAGCTGCTCTTAAAGGGCCAGGGTCTCTTTGAAAATGGTACAAAGTAGACTGCAGCACTGCATGCGCTGTTTTATCTCAGCTTCTCTTTCACATGCAGTTGCAATACAATGAGCACAGACGGCCTCCGGCTATCAGCCAATCTCCCTTTCATGCATGTACGCTCAAATTCAGATCAAAATCTATACACACATGCATTAGCAGAGAGATTTTTTTTTTTTTAAAGATAAGTATACACTAAGAAAATTAAGACATTTTATTAATCAAGGATGCATAAAATTGATCAACAGGAATAATAAAGACTTTTTACATGTTACAAAAAATCTATTTCAAATAAGTCGTTAAATATTCCTAGAGAATTGCATCGCAGTTTCCAGAAAAATATTAAACAGAACATTTTCAACATTGATAATAATCAGAAATGTTTCTTGAGCATCAAATCAGCATATTAGAATGATTTCTGAAGATCATGTGACACTGAAGACTGGAGTAATGATGCTGAAAATTTACCTTTGCCATTACAGAAATAATTACATTGTAATTACATTGTAACAAAATGATCAAATAGAAAATGGTTATTTTACATTTTAATAATATTTCACAATATTACTGTTTCCACTGATCAAATAAATGGCGAGCAAATAAGATTCTTCTTTCAAAAACATAATATATCTATAGATCTATGGTAGAAATTACAAATCACTGGGGATCAGGGGTAAGATGAACAGAGAGAGATAACACCGCTATTGAACTAGTTCTCAGCAGTACATCCCGTTCATTCATATTTCATTAACTGCAGTAGTCCATTCCTCAGGAGATGCGTGAGCCACAAGCCAAAGTGAAGGGCTGACATGTGAATGATATTTACCAACCAACAGATTGAGATACACTGGGTTCAAAGACACTGGAAAGAGACAGTATTTAGTTTAAAAAAAAGGTATTAGGCCACCAAGCAAGTGTCTTATCAATGCACTCCTTACTAACATTGCTTGACAACCAACTTCTCCTCTAATATGTGATTTGTCTTCCACTAGAGTCACCAAACTAATGCCTGTTTTCAAACTGGTTTGTCCAAACACTGCATCTATCTGTCACTGGCGAGAAGAGCAGATCCCAAATTCAGCTGTGGGAGTATTTTATCAAACATTAAACATCAAATGTGACCACTCCAACCTTTAACTACCCAAGTTACATTGGTTACTGTATTATCTTAAAAGCATCTGCACACCGCTGCAAGTTTTCAGCACATTCATGATGGTTCAGCACAGAGCAGTTTCTTTACAAAAACAGACAAGAATCTGCAAGCGTTTATCATTGCAGTATCAGTTTCCAACCTCCTGACTTTGATCAAAAGTGGATAGTTGAAGCTGTCGCTTTTAAAGTTCATTTGAACATGTTTAACCTGTTTTGTGAAGAATTCTGAATATAGTGTGTTCAATATAAACACCTTTCTCACACATCTGCTCTTTCTGCACACACACACACACACACACACACACACACACACACACACACACACACACACACAAACCAACTCACTTGACATTTAAAAATGCAAAACAGGATGCATGGTCTGCTGAAGTGTGTCATTTATTTGGAAGTTAAATTATTTTCTGCTATACCACGCAGGCCATTTGTTGGCTGATACCCTGAAAAGTACGCTGTATTGGTATCAAAACATTTCTGTTTGTTTGCGCATCCCAACACAGCAGCTATATGACAATGCTAAAAGAGGACTGTTTGTAAAAGTTTTTTTTTTGTATGTTTGAGACTTTAAAAAGTGTAATGCTGTAACATTATCATAATGATTTAGTTTTTGCTTTCCTGACTGGTTTTATTGATGCTGTTATATTGCATGTTTGGTCCATGAATAAGCTATCTGTTCTTCTAAACAAGCCAACTAGCCAATTTAACTTAAACTGAATTAGTTGAACTGTTTACTTAAAAATCACTACCTTAATGGAAAATTAATTGCATGTTGAACCCAAAACACCTGTGAATTACACAATTCCAAGAACATGTGGCGCTTACCATACATTAGTAGACAAAATACACAACAATCGATTAAAAACATTAACACAATTACACTGAGCAATTTGTTTAGCTCAGCAAAAGGTTTTGCACAGGTAAGTATAGCTATACAGCAAAACAAAAAACAGTAAACATATAAATCAGTTAAATTAATAATGCATTCCTGTTATTCTAAACTCAGTCCCAGTATGAGCTTCTAAACTGGTGGTATATTTTACAACAAAATCCTTTTCAGATCACTCGCTGGACTTTGGAATGTTTGGTTGGGTGGATAGACAGAGGAAAAAAACAGAGCTGATGTTACGCAAACTTTGCTTTGAGAATAGCTTGAGTGTGTGTGTGTGTGTGTGTGTGTGTGTGTGTGTTTTCAGGTCATGTGTGCGAGGGATGACAATGCATCAGCTAATTAAAACAGTTTACAGACATCCCATTTCTAACATCCCATTTTTGTGCAGTGGAGTCTCAGTTAACTCACAGTGACATCTGTAGAAAACCACTGGTTTATTTCAGAGCGAATTGCATCGTGAGCATAATTTGAGAAATGAAAATAAGCGGCTTCCTGCCTTTCGCATTAACTTTAAATGCTCATGCTCGCAAACCATTTCCCCTCAGAAGCACACATTCACATACACTACATACACACAAATACCTCATCGCGTGCGCAGCCTCATGGGCGGGTCTGAACTATAATTACAGCAGTGATGTCATCTGCCACTCACTGTTGCTGCAAAATCTAGGTCACCGTTAACCCCTTCCCGTCACGCCAGGGGATTCCGAGCCATTACTACAGACTTTCCATGAGCTCTTTAATGTGGTGCTGCCTCCCATGCAACTTTCGGAGCCTATTAAACGAAGAAAAGGGGTGATGATATACATTTACCCCACAGATCAAACGTGTACAGTAGAGCAGCGTCAGCTTTTATAGTCAACTGCAGAGCGCTTTCATGTTTTGGTTATCCCCGCAACTATAGTACATTACGTCAATCGGAAGCCAAGCCAAAGGAAAGAAACAGTACACAGAAACAACACCTCTTCAAAGATCCTCGAATGATCTTCTTTTTCACTGGTTTGATTTGACCTTACCACTCAACGATTTCTGGGTAGGGATGAGTAATTATATAACACAACAACGTTAACGTCACCGCATGTGTTGCATCACAGCAGAATGCCTTGACAACGCCAATCCACAGTCATCCAAATCCAAAGCATTCTGAGAGCAAGTGAGCATGCAATGCAAGCCGTCTTCTCACAGCAAACTGGCAATTTGCGGCCGGTTTATATGGCCGCAAAATTATAACCAAAACAAAATTATGAGACGATACTTTTAGGCAAGTAAGATAAACCAGTGCATCTGAGTGAGGTTATGTAAGACCTTGCGAGTGCATGTAGGTGTATGGAATTTAGTGACGATGCATTTGATCACACGAGCCAAAAGTGCCATCAAATGATTAATCGCGATTAATCACATCCAAAATAAAAGTTTTTGTTAACATATATGTATGTGTACTGTGTTTATTTATTATGAATATATAAATACACACATTCAGTATATATTTTGAAAATATTTACATGTATATACACATTTATATTATTATATTTTAAATTCTATACATATATATTTAATATACAAGCATAAAATTTTTTACACAACATGCAAATAGCTTTCTCCAGTACCTTGTTGAGCTCCCAGGTGGCAGTATTGTGTCTGACATCTTTCTAACAAGAAGAAGACTGAGTGCGCGGCCACACTACTCCGAGAAGAACAACGTCCAATATTAAACAGAGAGTAAGTTGCAATTATTTTACTAGTCATGGAATGGGAAACGTTATGTGAACCTGTTTACAGCGGTTTCCTGTGTTCATATATTTAAATAAAGAAGAGATTCATTTAACAAGTACTGCATTTTCTTTACTCGTCTAATTTTTGTATTTGCAATCAAGTCATGGCCAATACATGCGTGTAGCACTTGATTTCTTTGTGCAAATCTATTACACGATTAAAACAAACCTAAAAAAAACTGAGTGACCACATTGCTACATTAAACTCAGTGCCATGCACTTAACGCCTCATCTGCGGCCGTTCTAGACGCACATTAAAACTGAATTAGAAGCGTGTTAACTGCATGACTTCATTGGCGCCGGTGCAACTATAGGTTAAAGAGATTAAATTACGGGTACACAAGTTAACAGGTTAAAGTCTCAGGTCAACTGTGACCAGAAGAAGAAGCAGTGAAAATGCATGTGCCCTGTGTTTATCAGTATCCTTATGTTCATTGGGTAAAAAGAAAAACTTAATAAACAATGTAAAAGTTAATTTGGCTGATTCCACAAGGTTTCTTTAGATATCGTGATATATCAATATTTTGAACTCTTCGGTCCACAATAACTGTGGTGTGAAAAATCGAATATTGTGACAGCCCTAATATTTACATTTATGCATTTAGCAGATGCTGAGACTTACAGTGCATTCAGGCCTTTTTTTTTTTTTTTACCAATATGTGTGTTCCCTGGGAATTGAACCCACGACCTTTTGCGCTGCTAACACAATGCTCTACCACTAAGCCACAGGAACACTTATATATATGTGTGTGTGTGTGTGTGTGTGTGTGTGTGTGTGTGTGTGTGTGTGTGTGTGTGTGTGTGTGTGTGTGTGTGTGTGTGTGTATACATACTGGTATCTATGGTTTATGAGGACATTGTTTACTACAACGTTAACATGGCTTATGAGGACATTTCCTGTGTCCCCTTAAAAAACAAAACAAATTTTTATGAAATTCAAAAACTGCCAGTAGTTTTCTGTAAGGGGTAGGTTTAGGTGTAGGGTTGGTATAGGGTCAATAGAAAATACAGTTTGTACAGCATAAAAAGCATTATTCATATAGAGAGTCCCCGTAAACCACAAATGCAAGTATGTGTGTGTGTGTGTGTGTGTTTCACCTTGCTACATGTACTGCATTAGGCTAACTGAGTGTTATGATGATGACACTCAACTCTGTCTGTAACGATGATTTTGATTGCTTCTATTGTCCTCATTTGTAAGGCGCTTTGGATAAAAGTGTCTGCTTAATGACTAAATATAAATATATAAACCTAAACACTGACTTCTAGCCGAAGCCAAACCCGCCGCTGTGTGGTGAGAGCGCAAAGAGGAGCGCCGCTGCTGTCGAGACTGTCTGCTTGATTTTACAGCAGTCACACCAATCCCAATTTCTCCTAGGTGTAAATCAGTATATTCGCTGAGGGTAACTCGCACCTAAAGCTCTCAAGGCCCATCGCGTCTCTCTTAACTCTGACGCTACGTTACTCTCAGCCCATAAACACTCCGCCACGTGCTCGCTCCCACGGACACACAAATAAAGCGGCGTCACCGCGCATGCGTGCGTTTATGTGACCCACTAACTTTTACTCCCTTTACCTCAGATGACTGGAAACTTTGGCAATCCTGCCCGCCACTCTTTTCTCGCTCCTGGGCTTGACACAGAGCGCAGAGAAAAAGGAAGACAGACAGACTGACAGACTGAGCAAGATAGAGCCAAAGAGAAAGTGAGAGAGAGAGAGAGAGGCCACCTCCTCCTCCTCCTCTCTTCTCTCTCTTTGCCAGGCGAAGCTCACGCCTACATCTCTTCCAATGAGCGAAGAGCCCGGGTCTCTTTAAACCGAGGCCTAGCCCAGGCTAGCGTCTTCTCCCCTTGCTCGAGAATCTTCACTATAGTGCACAAGATCAGAAACGAAGTCGCACCTGCAGCACACAGGTGGATGCCTAAACGCAGCTGTCGCGCCGCATCTGGGCACGCATTGGGCCTGTTGAGTCACGCAAAAAGCACAAATCATCAACTGCTGCTCAAAACATCATACCATTCCTGATTCATACCCATCAGAGAGGAGTATCAAAAAGCGTTAACATCTGCTGTAACAAGACACACACAGACAGACAGCTGGCCATGGGGTGTTTAGCTCACCTCTTTAGCCAGGTTTGGGATTATGGACCGGGTTTTTACGTCTTCAAAATATTCCACCTTCCAGGACAATGGTGGAAAAAGAAAAGGGGGAAAAAGCAGATTGAGGACAATCAATGACAATAAAAACCATCACAATCATCCAATCATAGTGTGAAAAAAGACATGAATCACTTTTATCTCATCTGAAGTCATGAGTCAGAAAGGTTTAAATTATGTTATCATGTTAAATAAATGATCAAATTCTATCCTTCATATTTGTACAGTCCTGCCAATTATGATCTGTATGGCACAAAGAGACATTTCAATGTGAGCTAACGCCAGCTAGTTATTTCTGACCCCAGTCTTTCTAATAAACCGGTGCTGTTCAGAGTCTAACCCCCCACCCCCCCCCCATCTGCCATTACTGTCCGTCATTTTTTCCCTGTGCTAATAAATATTTACCTACTCAGCCTCGCTGCCTTCGCGTGTTGCTCTTCGGTGGCGAGAGGTATCCCCATCAGAAGACCCAGAGCATTCTCTCTGCGTCCCCCCCACCTCTCTCGCTCTGTCTTTCTTTATCTTTCTTTTCTTCTCCCTCTCTCTTTCTGGTCTCTGTCCATTCAGGAAGCCATCTTGTGTTCTTAATCCTGTTTTACATTAGCTCTCGTACGCTCTTTCGCTCTCGCCCTCCCAGCCTCTCTCTCTCTCTCTCTCTCTCACTTCCTCCAATTCATGGCTCGACCACATACACACAGAAGCATTTTTTTTTTAAAAGGCAGTGTGATCGCTATCACTGCTGCACTATAGCCTCCTCCCTCTCTTTCTTTTTCCTCTACCCCCCTTCCCCCCTCTCCAAACGAGAAAGCTAACAGAATACGTGATGTGAATACTCCTTTCCGACCTACACACACTAACGCGACGTCACGCCACCGATAGCTCACAAAGAGCGGCCGCCGGCCAATCGGAGGCGAGCATGAGCACTGCTGCTAGGGTGAAGCAGACAAGAGGAGAGAGAGAGAACACGGGCGAGAGACATAGACGCAGAGAGCACGAGGGCGGGATGTGCTGGATAAAGAAAGAGAAGGGGGCGCGTGCTGCAAACAATGCATGTGCGTCTGTGCATTTCAGACTTGGGGGAAGGGTTTCTCTCATGCACGCTGTGGCTGTCAATTATCTAACCCGGCTTGCCTTCCTTAAACAATGGCTCTGGAATGTGGTATCACTGAAGACCATCTGTGTCTCGGCTGCATGCAACAACTGGACTGGACTGCGCACATGCATTTGCACGCCGTGTCTTTGGTGCAACGAGGCACTGACAGAGAGACACACATATGCAATCCTCTTCACCAAGCGGGTGACGCGCAATCAGCTGGAGTCGGTGGTTTGAAAACATGCAAGCGTTTTTCCATTTTTCCAACCAAAAAAGTAAAAACAACAGCATTTTACACGCAATCGGCATTGACTTGCATTTGCAAATCTCAGCTGTTTTAAATGCTCGACTGTGCATGAAACACCACTTTAAGAGCTTCGATTTCAGTCTTTCAGAGTCTATAAACCAAACACGGTAGACTACAACCTCTGCTGGCCCGACCAACAAACGCCTGCTACATGGAAATACGAGCGTGTCCTTACAATAAAACTGATGCTGATAATATCCATCAGGGTTAGCAGCGCACGCGCATCCATTCATGAAGATAACAGCAACTGCGACTGACGTGAAAACTGTATATGTCAAAAACAGATTCTGATTGCATTTTACTGCATGATCTGTCTTTTTTCTAAGCAGAACGTAACCGGGAGCGAGGCTGACGGAAGAGACGCGTTACGAGTGAGCCTTTCGAAGAACCAGCGGACGTTTGGTGACGCAGCAGTTGTGATGAGAGTGGATTACGCAGCGTGGGAGTTCCGGGAACATCGCGTTTGTGCATGTGTGCATCTGCATGAAGGCTTGCAGTAACCACAAGACTAGGGAAGGTTGTGCTGTGGCACCAAATTTCAGTTGAACTTTTCTCTTTTTACGCTTCTTGCATCGTAAGAAACAATGCAAACGTCATTTTGATGTGCACAATGCAATCTGCAAAGCGCGTTCCACTGACCGGGCTGCGATGCAAATGCATTGGGAATGACTGCCGCCTTCCTGATGTTATCTCGTCTGTTTGCTTTGATACTGGCTGAATCACCTGGTTTGTCACGAGAGCCAAAGTGTGTTAGTGGTCATTAATCTCCTTCCCCGGCACCCGCGCAACAAGCCAGGTGATTCAGGCCGTGTCAAAGCAAATCCCCTTAAGGCTGTCGGAAAATTGTCGTAATCCTACCTGTGACCCCCCAACCCACTTTCTCACACACACACACACACACACCCAGAGTTCTCGTGGTAATATGAGTTAGACTGCAGAAACATCGTTAAGGCTTCATTGTCAAAGAATTGCAAAGGTCTCTGTGTGTGTGCGTGTCTGCGTGAGTTTAAATGAGGGTTAAGACATCGTTGTAATAACAGAAGGATTAGCAATCCTAATTAACTTTCTCCTCCCCCTTACCTTGAACAATAGCCACCCCAAATTGAACTAATCCACATAAAGTTTCTAAGACCCTGCTCCAATACACAACCGAACATATATACACACACACACACACACACACACACACACACACACACACACACACACACACACACACACACAAATTCCTATAATTATAAAATGAGAATTATATTTTGCTTTAATATTTAGCTTATTTTTAGGGCAACAAATAATTACTTTTTTGTTATTGTGAAATGATATATATATATATATATATATATATATATATATATATATATATATACATATATATATATATTTATACACACACACACACACACACATACATACACAGGTGCATCTCAATAAATTAGAATGTGTGGAAAAGTTCATTTCTTTCAGTAATTCAACTCAAATTGTGAAACTTGTGTATTAAATAAATTCAATGCACACAGACTGAAGTAGTTTAAGTCTTTGGTTCTTTTAATTGTGATGATTTTGGCTCACATTTAACAAAAACCCTCCAATTCACTCAACAAATTAGAATATGGTGACATTCCAATCAGCTAATCAACTCAAAACACCTGCAAAGGTTTCCTGAGTCTTCAAAATGTTTCTCTCAGTTTGGTTCACTAGGCTACACAATCATGGGGAAGACTGCTGATCTGACAGTTGTCCAGATGACAATCATTGACACCCTTCACAAGGAGGGTAAGCCACAAACATTCATTGCCAAAGAAGCTGGCTGTTCACAGAGTGCTGTATCCGAGCATGTTAACAGAAAGTTGAGTGGAAGAAAAAAGTGTGGAAGAAAAAGATACACAACCAACCGAGAGAACCGCAGCCTTATGAGGATTGTCAAGCAAAATCCATTCAAGAATTTGAGTGAACTTCACGGGGAATGGACTTTTCAAGAGCCACCAAACACAGACGTGTCAAGGAATTTGGCTACAGCTGTCGTATGCCCAGTGGTCCAAAGTCCTCTTTTCAGATGAGAGCAAGTTTTGTATTCATTTGAAAACCAAGGTCCTAGAGTCTGGAGGAAGGGTGGAGAAGCTCATAGCCCAAGTTGCTTGAAGTCCAGTATTAAGTTTCCACAGTCTGTGATGATTTGGGGAGCAATGTCATCTGCTGGTGTTGGTCCATTGTGTTTTTTGAAAACCAAAGTCTATGGGGTATTGTCTATGGGGTATCTATATTGTCAAGAGGAAGATGAGAAACAAGAGACCAAAAGATGCAGATGAGCTGAAGGCCACTGTCAAAGAAACCTGGGCTTCACACCACCTCAGCAGTGTCACAAACTGATCACCTCCATGCCACGCTGAATTGAGGCAGTAATTAAAGCAAAAGGAGCCCCTACCAAGTATTGAGTACATGTACAGTACTTTCATACATACTTTCCAGAAGGCCAACAATTCACTAAAAATGTTTTTTTTTTTTTTTTTTTTTTAATTGGTGTTATTAAGTATTCTAATTTGTTGACATACTGAATTGGTGGGTTTTTGTTAAATGTGAGCCAAAATCATCACAATTAAAAGAACCAAAGACTTAAACTACTTCAGTCTGTGTGCATTGAATTTATTTAATACATGAGTTTCACAATTTGAGTTGAATTACTGAAATAAATGAACTTTTCCACACATTCTCATTTATTGAGATGCACCTGTATATACACAGTGGGTTAAATGAATACACATCACTATTTTTCTCAGTAAATATATTTCTAAAGGTGCTGTTGACATGAAATTTTTCACCAGATGTCGGTAACAATCCAAGTAATCCATACATACAAAGAAAACAAAACAAATACGTTCAGAAATTAAATTCAGTGTAGTAAAATGGAGTGACCCAGGGAAAAAGTATTGAACAAGCTTACTGAAATGTATTTAATACTTCGTAAAGAAGTCTTTGTTGGTAATGCCAGCTTCAAGACACCTCCTGTAGGAGAAACTTGTGGCATGCATCGCTCAGGTGTGATTTTGGCCTATTCTTCCACATAAAAAGTCTGATCTGTAGTTCTTTCCATAGAGTTTCTATTGGATTCAAGTCAGCTGATCGGCTGGTCGTTCTAGCAGCTTTTACTTTCTTTCTCTGAAACCAATCGAGAGTTTCCTTGGCTGTGTTTGGATCATTGTCTCACTGAAATGTCCAGCCTTGATTTATCTTCATCATCCTGGTGGATTGCAGCAGATTTTTATTTTTATTTTGTTTTCTGGATTAGTTGGGTTGTAATCGACATCTGGTGAAAATTTCATGTCAACAGCACCTTTAGAAATATATTTCCTGAGAAAAATGGTGACGTGTTCAATACTTATTTTACCTGCTGTGCATATATATACAGATTAGGCACAATACTCTATTTAAAAATAGATAGTGACGGAAATAATTCAAAATTGTTAATAAAGCTGCATGACTTTTAATCTGTATGATGCAATAATGCTTTACATTTAAGGATTAAAAAATCTCTGATGACTGACGCAGCATCTCTATATGCTTAGCACTGACTGGTACACACCGCAGTGAATGGATCAATAGATGGGCTGTGATGGTCATTTGTGAAGAACCCTCTTTAGTTTTGCATTATTTAACATTGCCATTCATATCAAATGCACCTTTTTACACCTATATCGAATAGAATGTGAATTTAGTTCCAAACCACTTAACATTGCTCATCTTCCTAACACAAAGACAAGCAGCAGCTACAGTAATTATTCCCGTTCAGTGACTGGTTGGGGTTTATTAGCATTATTGAGTGCTGCTATCTGTCATGCACGCTGGGTCTGCTTTCATTCTGACTCAGAGCAAAACTCTGATTGGTGGAGAAGGCTATAATGTGATTTGGTTGCCAGGCAATAGTGAAGTCAGTCGGTGGAATAGTGCAGAGGTCAGCTCAATGAAATATGGCCAGTACGGACACTGTAGCACAGCAAGGCTTGTTGTTCCAGCTCTCTGAAGATAATGTCTTTCCAATTTCAATCTCAAATACGCAGGTGCTCAGAATAGGTTTTTGTGCACACATGCCAAATCACAATGCTCTGTGAATCTGGATTTGGATAAGTCTGAATGAATACTACTGGGTTTCTCAGTATTAATGAATGTTTTGCTGCACACGTGAGACTTGCACGAGTAGCTTTTGGAGCCGGTCTCCTTCATGTGCTCAGTGAAGTGATGAGGAGGGAAAGGGGGGATGGGTGACCCTGACACACACACACACACACACACCCATTTAAATCTAATCCACCTGATCCTTTGTCTGATCTTAGCTAGTAAACAAAAACACCAAACTGGTCTTTTAAAAAATGTCTTTGACTAGTAAAAAAAAAAAATATCTCTGGTATCAGAAACTGATATTGTTGACAGCTACTACTACTATTTAATAAATAAATTAAATGCATAACTAATGCAGTTTCAACATTGTTTCTTAAGCATTTAATCCACATGTTAGAATGATTTCTGAAGGATCATGAAACATTGACAACTAGAGCAATGATGCTGAAAATACAGCTTTGTATCACGTTTTAAAAAATCTTCGGTAACACTTTACTTAAAGCCTATGTATACTGCATTATATAAAAAAAAAAATTATTATGCCTTGTAATGCACCTTTTAATGCATTGTACAATCTCATGAATAATTGTAACCACAGTTAATATATTATAACACTTGCAATTTTAACAATTTTCGATTTGTTATTATAACACTTTGCAATTTGTTACACTATGCATTTTAAATTTGGTTATAATTATATATGACAAGATATAATGTGTTACAATGCACATTATTAATCATTATAATGAATTGTAGCCTTTTATAATGAATTATACATAAAGGCTTTAAATAAAGTGTTACCAGTAAATGCAGCCTTGCACTTTTTAATTAGTGAAACATCATGCTTTGGTGTGAAATACCGAAGTATCTGGGAGTGGTCAAACACCCACGTCTACATAGCTAACACTGCATTTTTCTGCTAAAATGTAACCAGAAGTCTTGCATACCATGCCTTGAAGTGTATGGTCAATAATTAGGTTGAGGGAGTGTAAGAGAGAGGAAGTATTGTTGTTTTCTGTCATCGAATCAAAAGCCTAATTCTGTCCATTTCCCTCACAAAGACATGGACACCTTTCCTTCAAATGTCCTCCCTGTCCTTTGCACTTTCAGCGTTTTCTGTTTATCTGCATTTCTCCTTTACCTTTCACTGTTTCTCTTTTTCTTTTGCTATCTGGTTCTCTTTTCTCTCTCCCTCCCCCGTTCTCTTCCTCTTCTATTTGGCCACAGGTCAGCCCCCACGCCTCAAAATGGTCAAAGGTCAAAGAGCAGAGTATATAAAGTAAGCAAAAGGAATTCTCTGCACTGAGACTCGAAACCAGCTCAAACACACACATACACACACACACCTGGAACCCATGTGAGCCTCAACAGACAGACAAAAAGATCCTAAACACTATGTGGAATAGATTCATCACAAAAAACTGTTACATCATTCATTAGTGGTGCTTCATTGGCAACAAGTCAATTACTAATACTGTTACACAATCCCATAACTATAAATATTAAACATCTGTGCATAACTCACACTGTTTGTGCGTCAGACATGAATAATCCCTGAAATTGTGCGGCTTGTTGAGGAGAGCCGTGCTATTACTATTTAAGAGAGAAATTAAGAGAAATTACATTTCTTTGTCCTTGCAGATAATAAAATAGGCATCAAAAACATACTTATTAAAGCAGAGAATTGATCTGGGATAAGCTACACTGCAAAAAATAAAAATAAAATAAAAATTATTATTTTCCATTATAAATATCTAAAAATTCTTAAATCAACATACAAGTCTTGTTTTCTGAAAAATGTAGCAAAATCAAGTGAGATTATGCTTAAAACAAGAAAATGATCTCTCAGTGGCGTAAGAATTATTAAGGATTATTAGGATCATTTGTAAGGATTATTTCCTTTGAATTAAGTTCTCTAATACTGCACTGACAGATATCTTGTTTTAAGTATAAATTCACTTCATTTTGGTAGATATATTAGAAAATAGGACATAACAGTCATTTTACTTCTTGAGTAAATGTATCTTGATTTATGAATGTTTAGATATTTGTAATAGGAAACAAGTCAAAAATACCGAGTAAAAAGGCCAGTAAACATCAACCTAGCAACCTCACTGAATGCCCTAGCAACTAAAACAAAATGTGACAAAACCACTCAGAACATCTTAGCAACTACAAACCAACACCCTGATATCATGTCAATGATATAAACATGGGCAAACAAACACACATTTTCTTTAAAAAAAAAAAAAAAAAGTTTGTTAATGTGCTGCAGAAAAGTTCTTGTTTTATTTGTCAGAATAGCAGCCTTACAGACAGCTGCTCTTTGAAAAAAGAAAAAAAAGAAAAGGAAGAAAACATGAATATGTGTAGCCAGCCACTGTCATATGTGATCATTGGTGGAAAAAAGACACACTGCAGCAGCTGCTTCTTAAAAAAGCACACTGTAAACAATAAAACAAAGAGAGGCTCATTTTGCTAAGCTGTCGAGAGGGAGCTTTGCTGTGGGCAGCTGAGCAATTCTTCAGAGCTTTTCAGTCTCACTGGGCTGATTTTCATACCTTAACTAACCTCCCAAAGCCATGTGCAAACACAAACATGCTCCTAAACACACAAACATTCTGCAGTTACCACACCAGAGTCAAAGCCTCTTAATGCAAGCCATGTATAGTGTAATAATCTACTAAACTCCCATTAAACATCTCATATAACATGGAGAGTAATCAAAATCTCATACTAATTAAATAATGCTAGTTCCATAAAAACACAACTGCTCACGATCATTAAATAATAACAACAGATGCAATTCTGATTTTGGTAATAACAAGTCCTTTAGAAGTATTTTTCATAGTTCAGGTTAACTAATATAGGCCTGTTTTCACAAATGGGGCTTTATAAACATGCATTAATTTAAAAAAATACAAAATATTCTTTCTGGACACTGAAACAGCTCAGACTTACATTTTAGTCCGGGACTAGGCTTAAGCCTTGTCTGTGAAACCGGGGGATAGTTATCTAATATCAACACATGAAACAGTGTTTCCAAATAAAATATCGAATGCCATATATGGAAATGAATACAACGAGTGTCTTGTCCTGAAAGGACTACATTAAAGGCTCAAAATCAACATAAATGCTATTAATATAAAAATAGTAATATCCTTATTTGAGACTCTAAGAAACTGGCCATATTTTCAGGTCATTACAATCTAGGCAAGTATTGAAGGATGAAAGGAGACGTGTCAAGACAGGACAGGTGAGGAATGCATCTAGGAGGAACAATAACAGCTAGTAAACGGGAACTAATGATTGTAGCCTAGCCTTTAGTGTTAAACCCTCCAAAAATAACCAGCAGACAACGTGAATAGATATTAGTGCTAGGCGACCGCTGGATTAACCGCAAGTAATTGCATCCAAAATAAAAGTTTTTGCGTACATAATATATGTGACCCTGGAGCACAAAACCAGCCATAAGATTTATACATCATCTGAAAGCCGAATAAATAAGCTTTTCATTGATGTATGGTTTGTTATGATAGGACAATATTTGGCTGAGATACAACTATTTGAAAATCTGAAATCTGAGGGTGCATTCACAAAAATCTAATTTTAAGTTGTCCAAATGAAGTTCTTAGCAATGCATATAAAAATATCTTCATGGAACATGATCTTTAGTTAATATCCTAATGATTTTTGGCACAAAAGAAAAGTGGATAATTTTGACCCATACAATGTATTGTTGTCTATTGCTACAAATATACCTGTGCTACTTATGACTGCTTCTGTGCTGCAGAGTCACGTGTGTGTGTACAGTGTATATTTATTATGTATATATAAATCCACATGCATTTAAGTATATATTTCAGATATTGTTTTGTTTATAAATTACAAAGATATGAATACATGCAAATATTTTCAATATATATACTGTATGCGTGTTTCTTTGTACAGACACAGTACACATACATATATTATATAAACAAAAACTTTTATTTGGATGTGATTAATCGCTGCCCAGCACTCATAGATATATAACACACTTTTATGCACAAAACAGAAGTGCAGTGTCTTTACCTCCCATGGGCTCTTCCTCCTCTTCAGCTCGTCACACTTTCTCAGTTTGCAGATCTGGTGTCCGATCTTTCGGTTTAGGCAGTTGCTGCAGGTACCGCAGTTCTCCTTCTTCATACAAGGCCCACAGATGCCGCATCTCTTTCTCTTCTTTTTAAGAGGTACCACAGCCTCCATCGGTTCCTGGTCTGCCTCCATCTGCGGCAAGGAGAACATGCCAGCTTGCTCATGCTCCGACTTGATGTAGTCGGCCACAGGAGACACCACCCTTGCACTCCTGGCCCCTAGGAAAACTTTAGGGTCCTCCTCGTCCAGAGAGAATTCATATATGTCCTGGACAGGAGGGCCAGGGCCTCCCTTCATCTTGTGCATACCGAGGGTCCCGCTCTCTTACGGGACAAGAGAGTGGTGAAGTGGCAGCTAACGGTTTAAAAACACAAGGTAAATAATAAGGTTCTTTACAGCACAGCACAGACCAGTCCATAAAGTGTGTGTGCTGAGTTAGGGCCACAGGGAGGAACGTCTGGAATGGGTCTTAAAGGGCACAAGAGGAACTCCTTATTTTGAGGAGACAGTTCTGGGCATGACATCATTCACCTGCAGGTGCAGGTACGTTAGGAACACGGCCGCAGGTGACAGAGAGCATCTCTCTGTGACACAGAACTGATGACATTGGGATGCAGACAGAAAGCAGTTCTGGTCTTTGCAAGTGAAGGCAGTTTGGGGACTGTATGGGGAGAAACAGGGCAGGTTTAGGATATATTTCGGTTTTGGTCAAAATAACTATACTGTAGCTAAATAAAGCAGAAGTAATTGTATATATATATATATATATATATATATATATATATATATATATATATATATATATATATATATATATGTATATGCATATACAGAGAATCAACTATATGAGCCCATTACAGGTTTTTGTTAACATTACCATGATAAGTGGTATAATATAATCTATCTATCTGTATATCTATCCATCTAGTGAAAGTGACGTGACATTCAGCCAAGTATGGTGACCCATACTCAGAATTAGTGCTCTGCATTTAACCCATCCGAAGTGCACACACACAGAGCAGTGAACACACACACACACTGTGAACACACACCCGGAGCAGTGGGCAGCCATTTTATGCTGCGGCGCCCGGGGAGCAGTTGGGGGTTCGATGCCTTGCTCAAGGGCACCTAAGTCATGGTATTGAATGCTGCGGAGAGAGGTGTGCATTTGGTGGTTCGATGCATTGTTCATGGGGGCCTGAGTCTTGGTATTGCAACCCTTCGATTGGGAGTCCGACTCTCTAACCATTAGGCCACGACTCCCCTAAATATAAATGTGAATATCTATAAATGTGAATATCTATCTATAAATATGAATATCTATCTATCTATCTATCTATCTATCTATCTATCTATCTATCTATCTATCCATCTATAAATATGAATATCTATCTATCTATCTATCTATCTCTGTATATCTATCCATCTATATATAGGAATATCTATCTATCTATAAATTTGAATGTCTATCTATCTGTCTATCTATCTATCTATCTATCTATCTGTATGTATGCCTGTCTATCTGTAAATATGTATATCTATCCATCTATAAATGTGAATATCTATCTATGTCTATCTATGTCTATCTATCTATCTATCTATCTATCTATCTATCCGTCTGTCTGTCCATCCATCTATCAAAGGTCATAAATCAAAAGACATTGACAGTACCAGCCTGAAATCTCATGACTCAAGACTGTACAGTCTCTTAGAATTATTTACAAAGGGAAAGAAAACCCAGACACAAAGGTACTGGATGACGAAAGGTACGATGTGCGAAATGTGAGCAGATGTTCGGTTAGAATGGCGAATCCTCGCGACACAGCTCTCCATTGCTTTGTGTGTCCGTTATGAGTCTGAATGCAGGACTTTCGCTCGGCGCTCTTTGTTCGGCGCTCGGGGACCGTCTATAAACTCATGTTTGACCGGTAACCGCGGGTCACGCGGCGCGCGCACTGTGTACTGTTGTTAAAGAATCGCGTGGTTCTAAAATACGTGAGGAGTCGTTAACGAAACGTGGTGTTTCGCAATGGCGCATTATTTATTCTATAAAGTATTTGTGGATATAATAGCGCTTTAATGAGGAGCTCCCTCGTGCCTCGCTGCATGCTTCGAAAGATTATTAATTATCACACAGGCTACTGCAGAGTAATTAATACGGCAGGTTAAGACCGTAGCATCGGGCCCCCCCCCCCCCCAGTCCTCCTCCTCTCCAAGCATGCCGAGTATGCCTTTTACTATTAAGATAAGTTTTACAGTCTAGCCCACAGGACTTATTTACAAGCACGAGCAAAATAACCTTATTGGGTGTTTCACAGTTACAGTTACAAGTGCTATATATATATATATATATATATATATATAAAAAGAGTATGCTGATTGTTTTCTTTAATGCATATATGACAGTTGCACAAGAAAGCAAGTGCTTGAGTCAGCAGAATAGTTAGGTGTTTTTCGCGCTATTAAACTTTCATATAATATTTCCATGTTCATCTGCTAACATAATTTTCATAGGCTATAGCCTAAAAAGTGTCCTTAACTCGTGTAAGGTTGTGTAAATATATAGAAAGCAAAAGGCAAAAGAAAACAACAAATAAAACATTTAAACAATTCTAAAAACATTATAGACTAGCGTTTTATCTTCCCTTACGCACATTACCCGTGGTTTTACAAAAAAAAAAAAAAAAAAAAAAAAAAATTAGTTACTATAGTTACCACAGATTAACCATTGTATTTGTAATAAGAATGGTAATCAATACGAAGAAAAAAAAAAAAAAAAAACCTGGTTACTCCATTTTTCCTACAGTAAAACCATGGTTAATTTTCGTAAGGGTTGTGCAGTCAAGCTTTTTAACTTGTAGATGAAATCTGGAGATTATATATCGAGTTAAACAAATCAGACAGACGTGAAATTATACTTACACGTGGGATTGTTTTTGTCCTGCAGATCTTGCATATTTTTATAACTAACTTATCCTGTCCCAGGAGGATGGTGGTAACAGTAACTTCCCTCCTTTAGCTAATTTATGAGTGATTTATAACTCATGCACCCCGTGTTAAAGCAATATTTAAGGGTTAATTTGCTAGTAGACCGGTAGTTTGACAAATAAATAGTAGTGAAGAGCAAATAAATCAGTCTGAACGTATTAACACAGTACCGCTGACTACTGAGGAATCCTGCATTATCTCTAAATCTCTCAGTCAAGAGTTTCGCAGAAATTCGCACGCGCTCTGAAACCTGAGCACGTGGCTCCTCGCGCAGCCGGCGCTTTAACTGGCGGCAAAAACGGAGAGCGGAGGGAAAGGTGTAAAAATCGGCGATGATCGCTTAAACTCGCCTTTATTAGCTTTCCCCGTTTATGTTGACAAACAAGTGAGAGTTTTCCTCAGAAGGGTGAGAGAAACGACACATCAGCAAGCCCCCCGTGCATAAAGACAACAACACCCCGCGGCGCGAACTCTCACAAAGAAACGAAATGTAACAAAATACGAGAAAATAGAATGTTACATTTGTAACGCGCGCAGTACAGCTGTTCCGGTGTTCTCTGATGTTGATACACTGAGAGTTCTGTTCATTATCATCGCATAATAAAGTGAAAAACTTATCAGTAATCGATGTGTATTGCACTAATCACCTCATTAGGGATACAAAAACTTACACAGGGGAATACACAACTTTCATTCTAGTAAAACTGCAGTTTTATACTTTTTATTTTTTACCAAACAGAAAGTTTTAAAGTCTAAATAATTAATATGCGATAAGGACTTACCAAGCGGTGGACACGTTCTTTGTGCGTCTTGTCAAATCCCATTTAGATTTAAACTATGAGTACTTAAAAACAGTACACGCATATACAAGCTCCACATGACTAGAATGACTAAAACGTCATTATGTTTTAGCTTAAAATACCGTGCAAATTAGAGAAACGTGAAAAGTTCATTTGCTGAACGGGTTAAAAACGGTCGAGCAGCCAAGAAGACATGACATGGCGAATTACACGAGAAGAAGAAAAAAAAAAAGTTATTTCATTATGGGACAGACCCTTTAACTTTCCTCTGTGTCTCGTCTATGTACTCCAGGGAAGTTTAGAGTTAAAGACGATGAGGAGGAGGAAGGAGGCTGAAGTAAGTCGCGGACTGGAGTTCAGAGTGCCGCGGACCGAGGGGGTTAAACTGCGTCATCGCGGTGACACGATGACGTCATCGGAGCCGAACTCAAGGGAAGCAACATGTTAACGGCTTCCTTCAAATCTCAATCATAGATCACGCTGCCACATGGTGACAGTTCAATCTCCTGATATGAACATAACACACATTTTAATCAGTGTTCCTGCACTCCGCCCGCTTTTAGAGAAGCATGCTGCCAAACATGGGGCATTTTGTGTATTTGTACTTATTTATTATTATTTCATAGCACTGTAAACAGATGCATTTATCTGAAAAACAGTATGGAGGAAAGAAAACATCAATAGAAGCTAAAAACAAAATTCACATCCTACGCGATCAGTATCCATAATCATAGTCAAATCTCTAATGCTGCACTTCAGATGGCTGGATGGATGCAAATCCATCGTTTTTAAATGCATGGTGCATTCAGGGTAAAACAAGAGACACTGAACAATCAAGCATCACATGTAGGGTTATTACAGATTGTTATGGTCAGTTATGCTTTAACAGGAAATAAATAGCATAAGAAACACATTTCAATAACATTTAAAATCGTATACTTTCATAATACTACAGTAAACAAAGATAAAAGTTCAGTGTTTGACCATTTGAAGAAAGGTTTACTTTGCACACAATCATTGGGGACGGGGGCCGAAGTCAGTCTGTAACTGTAATATTAGATTATTGTTCTGCAATGCAGAAATGAGTCACGTATCGCCTCTCTTCTCAGAGAGCACAGATCAATACATGACAGTGCAGTTCAATCTCATGACTGGAGATACAGAGTGAAGGACAGAGTTCTAAAAGTGACAATAAGAAATCAAGTAAGGCTGGCTATGGTTTGAGAGCAACCGTAATCCAGAGAAGCTGCGAATAAAAAGGACACAATGAAATAGGAATATGTAGTTACTGTCCCTTTAACTCGGGTGGACCTGTAGAAGCAGATTTTGATAGTGTTAATCACAATATAATCTCTCTGGAAGTCATATCCTTCCATTAATGACTGACAGTCTTATCTTACATTTTCCTGAATTGATTCTGAAATGCATTCCGAAGGAGATGGATTTACTCAAACTTGTTCCCTCGCTTTTCTTCGTCCCCATTTCGCCGTAAACCAACTGAATAAATTACAGAATGTAGGAACAGGTCGTCTAGGTTCGGACTTGAAATTTGCCGGCTTTGGTCATGTATTTGATGCCTTTGAAAGGTTTGTACTTCTCGCCATACATGTCCAGCCTATTGACTTTCAGACCTGTTGGGTGAGAAAGCAGAAAGCATGTCAGTTGCAAACCAGGTGTGTATTTGGCACAAGAGAGTCTTCGGGGAAAGCTGGGACTGCTAAAGCACTAAATCAGTAAGCATCAATGCTTCACCACACAGTGCCATGTTACATGCACAGCTGCTCAAACCATCTGTTTCCACATCAGAACGGCTCCATCTCCTGGCCATATTATACAATTGTCATAAATGTTTTCAATAGCTCATTGGTTTGCAGAAATGTGCTTAATTACATTCCCTGTGGGAGATTAAGAAACAATTTACTGACTGAAGGTCAGCTGGGAAAATTTCTGTGTTCACATTTATTTTAACAGAAGAAAATCTCCGGGGTACCTGAAACAAATGTGCCATTTTAATAGACTAATTATATTTCTGAATGCAAAACATTGTCGCAAATTCTACGATGCATAATTAAGTAATACACAAAACAACAGGAATTAAATTTGAACAAAGCCTAACCATTTTGGGTTTTTTATTTTAATCTGTTGCTGTTTGAATACAATCAGTGGGGCTGAAATGCTTTCAGAAGTGATTTTTGTTATTCTGCTATCTTGGTAAACAATCTTAGTATTAATGTGTTGGGTCACCACGTTCATCCGAAGCAGAATCAGTCGAGAAACCTCGGAGTAATCGACGGTACCTGAGATGGCCAGCTGCTGAATCTTGAACTGGATGTTGATTGTTGGGTTTTCGTCAGGTTTGGAGGCTCCAGTCTGGAGACTCACAGATCCTTTTAAACTGGGCAGTTTCTGGGGGTTTATCTTACCCACATCCCAAGACAGGAGCTGCAAATCACAATTCACTGCAACATTAGTATGAAACCAAATCAGCAGACTGAAGCATGTACTAACAACATTCTCATACATCGTGCTGAGCGTTGCAATTAAAAGGTAGAAACAAATGAGCCCGTTTCTGGTCAATTATGATGACCTGCTATATATGCATTTAACTTTTGTGATCCCTGAACTAATTATTATCAGTCGATCAAAGAGAACTTCCTAGCTTCATGTGTAAAAATAAAACGCAAACTTTTTATGCAAGTGGGAAAATATCACACTTGACAACACTGACTTAAGTTACCTCTAGTTATCTTTCTTGGTGTGAATGATACACATTTTTTATCTGAAAATTCCATACTTTTCCAGACTCAAATTTCCAAGCTTCTCAGTACATGTTCAGACCATATTTAACATATATGGTTCATAATTAATTTTCAGCTTTATGTTTGGTATGTAGTACAAGTCCTCTGTTTATTCACTTGATTTTTTTGAAGTGACAACATGCAGAGCACATAAAAAAAAAAAAATATATATATATATATAAAAAAAAAAGACTTCTGCATGCACATGGAATCTATTGATATGCACATGAGAAATCTGTTTGCTACAATTTCTAGTTTTATATATACACTTTAATCTATTTCCATTGTGCGTCACTGCTATCTTACTACGTAGAAAATGAGAGCTTGGATGCACATGAATTAATAGAGAACTATTTGCTCAAAATTTGGCTTTGCTTAAGGTAGAACCTCTAATATCAATCAACTTAATCCATCCAAGAAACAATGACATTTTTATTAAATTCTTTCATTAAATTCTAAATTTTCTATTATAGAAAACTAAATCGGGGCAAAGGTCTGGAAATGCAAATATTTTTCCATACTCTGGCACTGTCTTTCTCAGATCAGATTCCACACTTTACTGAACTGCGTAGGAACCCTGTCAGTCAAAGAACACTGAACACAGAAAGCGACGAGCTCTTGTTTACCTTGGTGACGGGGTCAAAGGTGTAGGTGCCCTGCGAGGGGCTGAGGTTGGCGTTGAGGACGCCGCGGGGCAGCTGACTGCTCACCAGGACTGATTCCACCGCTTTACCCATAGTCTGCTTCGGGCCGAGGGTGAGCTCGAAGCGCCCCTGAGAACTGCCCTCTCTGAAGCTGATGTTGTGCTTCACATACACTGGGATGGCCACCAGGCTGAAGAACACAGCAGTCACAGGTGTAACTGTACACTGCCTTGCAAAACAACAAGCGAAGCTATGCACACTAACGTGCAAGAGTTTGGGGTCAGTACGATTTCTTAATAAATAAATTCATGCTTCTTTTTGATCAAGGATGCATTGATTTAAATCAAGAGTGACAGTGAAGACAAAAAAAAATGTTAGGGTGTGGCTAAGGGTTACTTGCATGTAATTATGCATAATTTATTGTTATTATAATAGTAATGTAACGTGTGTAACAAGAACACCTTAAAATAAAGTGTTACCCTGATGTTCTTATTTTCTATTTTTCTTAAATAAAGCTTGTAGATATCTAAAAGAGAGTATTTTAGTCATCCGCTGGAGGTCCTCACTTCTGAGAGCTGACGTGGTAGGACAGGAGGCGGAAGTTTCCGTCTGGTGGGATGAAGGACAGGATTCGCTCGGCCTCCCAGCGCTTGAACCGGACGCAGGGGTGGAAGCTGACGTCATCCAGCAGCCGAGGGTTCTGCAGAATCACAGATGCAGGAATAAATGTTGAGAAAGGAATGAGTTAGTAGTACACCGTAATACAGAATATATTACAAGCTTGAACCTCAAAGTGCAGTTGGCAATGTGTCCCTCATTGCAGAAATGTAAAAATGTCACATTAAAAACGTCTGACATATAAAGAACTAAAAAGCTTTTTTGAAATGTAAAGGTGTTAAAACATTACAGAGTGCACCAAGTATTGAAGGATCTTGTTCTGATCACATGACCAGCTGTAGATGTATTTTAGTATTCGTTACATTCATATTGTGTGTTAGCTGTTTATTAGTGATTTTCAGTTTACATTTTAATTTTAGTATTTTTGTTACATGCGTTTACATTTTTATTTTTGTTAAATATTTTATTCTATCTTCTTATAATATATTTATTTATTTGTATTTTAGCTTTTGTAATTTTAGTACCTAAAAAAAAAAATGTAATGAAAATTAAAAATGTTGTCTTGGCAACTAACTGAAATAAAATAGGTTCTCACACACACACGCGCACACACGCACACACACACACACACACGTCTCTTCTGCTCATCAAGGCTGCATTTATTTGATCAAAAATACAGGAAAAAAAAACAATAATCTTGCTAAATGTTATTACAATTTCAAATAATGGTTTCTATTTTAATATCCTTTAAAATATAATTTATTTCTGTGACGCAAAGCTGAATTTCCATCAGCATCATTACTCCAGTATAAAGTGTCACATATGATGATTTATTATTAGAATTATCAATGTTGGAAACAGTTGTGCTGCCAAATATTTTTTTGTAAACTCCGATACTTTTTTCAGGATTCTTTGAAGAAAATAAAAAAAGTTAAAAAGAACAGCATTTATTCAAAATATAAATCTTTTCTATCACTTCTTAACAATTTAACATCCTTGCTGAATAAAAGTTTTGATTTCTTTCAAAAAAAGAAAGAATATAAATGTACTGACCCCAAACTTCTGAACTATTGTGTATATTGTTAGAAAAGATTTCTATTTTAAATAAACGCTCTTCTTTTTAACTTTTTATTGATCAAAGAATCCTGAAAAAAGTATCACAGCTTCAAAAACAATCTGAAGCAGCAGAACAGTTTCAGCTCTGATAATAAATCAGTATATTATTATGATTTCTGAAGATCATGTGACACTGAAGACTGGAGTAATGATGCTGAAAATACAGCTGCGCATCACAGAAATAAATTACATTTTAATATATATATTAAAATAGAAAAACGTTATTTTACGTCATAATAATATTTCACAATATTACAGTTTTTCCTGTATTTTTGATCAAATAAACGCAGCTTGTAAATTA
>NC_056601.1:561005-618505 GCF_018340385.1 Cyprinus carpio
TATACGAAAAGGTAAGCAATATAAACAGACGGAAATATACTGAGCTTTTTTACATGCCTCATAGATGTAAGGAAGTTGTCCTATACACACACACACACACAATAACCAAGAAACAAAAAAAGAAAAAGGAAAATAACGCTAAGTGACCTTTAGATATCTCTTTTTTCCTTTAGTTTTAAAATAGCATTAATATACTACACAAAGATAGAAAACTCTAGAGATGATGAGATGGAATGGAAAGGTTAAAGGCATCTTAAATTCACTAGAAGTGAGTTGTAATTTTTTTTAGTTTTGAATTTCTTAATAACATTACCCCAAGAGTCGAGCTAAAAAATATGAATCGTTTTTTTTTTCCTGAAACAGAAGTGAAAAAAATGACAGTACCAATATCCATGTCAGAATTTATTTTCTTTTTTTTTTTTATATATATATATATATTTATATATATATTTTTTTTTTTAGAAAAAACATTTTCTCTACAATAAGTCAAAAAGAGACAGCTTGTCATAAAAGAAAGCTGCCCGGTCTGATAAAATTCAGAAAAAAAAAGCAGCGCACAAATAATATATGAAACGTCAGGTCTTTGAGAAAGATTCCTCATATTGACGATGAATACTGGAACGTTAAGAAATTCTCTGGCCGTTGTCCTGAAACAGTAACCATCTCAGGACATCATGCACTTTAACCTTTATCCCGGTGCGAGTGTTCATTCATCGCGGATCTACTTATTTGTACAGCTCCCTCTGGTGGCTAACAGCTAACATCGCTACCCCGTGATCAGCGGGAGTACGAGGAGCGCTACTTACTTCAGGAGGAGGAGCACATCCTGCTCTGCAGACGTGCTCCTGCGTGGTTAACCCCTTTAATGTTAGTATGAACTTAAAGACCTTCCCGCTACTGACCGCTGTGCCCTCTAGTGACATCTGTGGAGTGTTTATGAAACTGTGATTTCTGTGCTGTGAACCAGGTAGTACCAGAATATTTACATTAACTAGTTTCCAAGGACTTCTGTTAAGTCCAGTCTATGGGTGCGTGGTCATTACTATCAGATGTCTGTTTGGGCCACGGTTGCGTTTGGAGATACACGATTCCGTACTGGGAAGACACCGATTTACAGAAACCTCCGACGCCTTGCGCGCCTCCACGAGAGACTACAGAGCTGTGTGAGTGAATGTGTTCATGAGCAAGCGTGAAGCAACTTGTCCACACACATGAAGCATGAGAAGGTCAGATCAAAACAAAAGCATTAAACAGTCATAAAAAAAAAAAAAAAAAAAAAACAAAGTAAATAATAATACTAATATAATAAAAAAAAGAAAAAAAAATAGTCCCATCTACAATTATTTTCTCTTTTTTAGGTAAGGCTTCCTATGTCAGTTTGAACAATTGTGTGCATGATTCGATGCATGTTCAATAACAACGTAAATGCATTTGTTTCTCAGTTTGAAAGGTTAGATCCACTTCCCCTGTAGCTGCTTTGATGCTTCGCTCCTTCGGTCTCAGTGGCGGATGTTTCGGTGGAAACCAACCTCTGTTGGTCCACACAGTGTCTCTTGTGGGAGCATGACACTTGCCACAATACAGGTCTATTAGATCATCTCCCCAGCTCGGGGCAATTGGGAAATTAATCTAAAAGGATCAGAGCTTGACGACAACATATTTAGAAAGGAGAAGAAATCGTCGCAGTCTCTATGTCCTCTTCCTCCACCGAGCTCACGTTATCTCGTTGCATGTTCGCCCAGATTTTGGAGGGTGGTGGATACAAATGGATAAAGTACAGAGATGCAGAGTCCGGCGGGGAACGTCTCTCTCTGCTCGTTCTCTGCCGCTCATCTGCTCATGTATGGAGACTGCTTGGGGACGCCAGTGTAGCTGTGGTGCGAGGGGCCCGTGTACATCATGTTGCCGTGATGATTGGGCTGCATAGGCTGCTGTGGATAAGCCTGGCCTCCCATCATGCCCATTTGCATTTGCATGGGGTACTGGGCCGGCTGGTTCATGTAAGGTGGGTTACTGTGGTACCCGCTGTTCATCATGGGCTGTGGCATTCGGTAGCCTGCAGACATGGCAGCATTGAGCGGATTCATGTTCATGGAGTTGTAAGCGGCAGGGGTAGGCATGAGGTTCGTCATCATGCCACGTTGCACCGCTATAGTTCGCGGAGTGCCTTGCATGGTCACAGCGCCAGAGCTGCGGCTGTATAATTGCTGCTGGTGCGGGGAGCCTGTAGGAATCTGAGAGGCTTTGGAGCGAATTGCGATGTGGCCTTTGACTGCGGCCATCTGGCCTTGCAAACGCTGCGTATGCGGAGGAGGAGGCAATCCAATGTTGGCGCCTGTCATGTTGCACTGGATCAAAGGGGAGCTGAGATTCATGGAGCCAGAACTCAAATTTGGAGGTGGAGTCATAGTGGGCTGGGATTGGGGCAAAGGTGGGTGTGGAGAAGAAGCGAGCTGCGCCAAGCCTGGGTTGGATAACGAAACGCTCGTTGCGTATGAGGTGACCGCAGCCGAATGCGAGTAAGACATTGCATGGGGGTCCATGATGGTGTTGGTTAGCTGCTGGAGTTTGGCTAAACTGAAAGAAGCAGAGTGTTGACTGTAACCGCCGGCGCCGAAGTCTTGTCCCATGCGGTCATACAAACTCCGGCCTCCTCCGGCGCTGCCGGCGCTCTCGGGAATCTCCATGATCATGGGTGTGGAAGCGAAGCCGTTTCCCATACTGCACTGTGAGAGCGATTGCTGTTGAGGCGGCGGCGGTGGAGGAGCGGAGGGTGGAGGCTGTGGTTGAGGGTTTTGCTGCTGCTGCTGTTGTTGTTGAGTCGGCTGTGAGACTTTTTTCTGCTGCTGGCTGGCACTCGGCGGTCTTTCGATGACACAGCCTTGTGGAGATTTTATTCCGCAGCTTGGAGTGCTAGAGGAAGGCGGAGGCGGAGGAGGAGGAGGTTGTGGTACGCCGTTTTGCCCAGGACCAGCTTGCTGGATAAGGCTACAGCTGCCCATGGCCATCTGAGAGCCGACTCCTGTGCTGGAGGACGTGGAGATGAAGGAGCAGCTGCTGCCTTGTGAAGCCGACGACGACGGTGTGGTTGAAGTTGAGGACGAAGACGAGGAAGACGCTACCGCCGCTGTGGACATGCCACCTCCGTTACTTCCGCTCCCTCCTCCGTTGCCGCCCATCGTTGAATCGTAGCTGCTCGGATTGTCGTAGTTTTCCGTAGTGCTTTCAATGCTGCCCAAATCACTAAATCCACTGTCTACCACTTGTTGGGAATGGTCGGAAACAGATGGCACGTCCATCATAGGAGAGGTTTCCATGTTTTGCAATGAGGGAGCGGATAGGGAGCTGGGATGCTCTGGGGTTATTTGGGTATACGCTCCACTTGCTCCCCCTGAAGTTCCTGTAGGACCAGGCACTCCCGATCCAGGCTCCATAGGACCAGGAGTCATCCCAGGGCTGCTGACTGAACGGACAGACTGGTTTGGTAACGTAGGCATGGGTGGGTTAGGCATGGGACTGTGCTGGGAGGCTCCGCAATCCTCCACTAGAGCTAGCGTTTCCTCCTCACCCTCACCGTGACTGTAGCTCTGCAGAGTTCGACAGGCTGCTAGCGTCTCTTCACAATCCTGGTAAGCTCCGTGGGACTCCGCATCCTCCTCTTGGGCTTCTCCTTGCGTGAGAGACTGTACAGCTTGCACGGTCTCCAGATCCAGCTCGCTGCTGTGGTGATGAGTGTGTTGCTGGTGACTCAAGTCATCTTTGAAGTCGGGATGCTGGTGTGAATGCTCAGCCTCCATCATGAGCACGGTCTTATCCTCAACGTGTAACGGATGCATTTCTAGCGGCTCGGAAGGCACAGCGATTGCGGTTACAGTCTCTACAGCCGCAGCGGCCGCCGCAGATTCCTCCTGCTCTCGTCGACGGCGTTCATCCGAATCAGCAGAGCTCGTCTTCACCTCCTGCACTTCCTCCTCCTCCTCAACTTCTTCCTGTTTGCTGACGTAATCCCTTGCCACGTTTGTCTGCATGTCTAAAAAACCCTCACTGCTCTGGGGTTCTTCTTTCACGGGGGGAGAGCGAGCGGGAGATGATGGTTCCTCTTCCTCTTCTTCGTCCTCTTGCTCCTCATCCTCAGAGTCTTGTCCCTTTCTTCTTTTACTGCTACTGCTGCAGTCACTTTTCTCTTCGAGACGACCATCCCCTTCGTCGTCGGCATCGTGATCGTCGCTGCGCCGGCTTCCGGAGCCCGGTGTTGCTGCTGTTCTCCGATTAACCCCGTTATCACAATCCTCATCATCCCGCTCTTCATCTTCCTCTGCATCAGCGCTCGGCTGAGAAACTCTGGTGCTGGAAGACTGCGACATTGTTCGAGAAGGAGGACGGCTGATCTTCTCAACTGACCACGGCTGGTCTTCCTCCTCATCTTCCTCTTCTGGCTCAGACACAGGAGGAGGTTTGGGTACAGGGGGAGGGAGGTTGCCATTTTTTGGAGGCCGACCTCGCCTTTTGGGTTTGGATGGCTCTCTGAAGTCCTGAAGGAAATCGTCCTCCTCTTCCGAGTCTTTCTGTTTCTCAGGACTTAAGGCTCTAGCTGTCCTATTACAGGTTTTGTCCTCCAGAGTCGAATTGTCTAGCTGCTCCTGATCTAATCGGCTTCCTTCAAACTCCTGTCTGGCTGCTTCCTCTTGTGCACGCTGCAAGTAATAGCTGCGAGGTTTCCGGCCGGGCTTCATTTTGATCTTTGGAGGTGGTGGGTCCTCTGAGGACGGATCTGCTAGACTGGTGTCATCTGTCTGACCGGCTCCACTACCAGGCTTTCTGCCTGGACGCTTCTTCCAGTGGAGTGGCTTGCGACTCTTGCCCTTTGGCCAGCCTTTCTTTCTTTTAACTGGAACCTCAGGCATCTCAGCTGTTGCCCCTGTTCTCTGTGTGGCCTCTGAAGGCTCAGGTTTTCTCAGGACAGCGACCGGCTTCAGGACAGGAGTGGGATCTGAACAGAAGAGAAGCAATGTTTGAAATCACACTATTGCAGCAAACATTGCACAAAACTTTCAAGATTGCACACATAAAACCACAACAGGTTTTCCTTAAGTGTTAGGGGTGTTTGATTCACATATGTATCACAATTCAGTCTTCTAGCGATTTGCACTGATTCACAAATGTAAAAAAAATTGATTTTCTAGTTAGTATTATAACAACAACAACAACATCATGATGTTTTCTTCACTTGTTGGATGCGTCAACATCACATTTGCAATATGCCGTACTACTTAAATGTGTGATTGGTTGACTTTAAATTTGATCTTGTTTCTGTTTGTTCCTGTCAAAATTTCATTCATTTCCCGTTTTTTGTTTTCGTTCCTTGAACTGGTTCAGAGCCCTGCCTACCACATAAACAGAGTAAGGAGACATGACTGAGGACGATAGCAAGTGATTTGCAGATCCTGAGCACCACTGACAAACATCTAATCTTGTTAAATGTGTGGTAAGTACTGCCGCTCTGTAGTATAAACAGAGTATGTGTGATCGTGAATCTCGAATTTAAAAGTAAAAAGCTAGCGCACATTCAAAAGCGATGGTATTTATTTTCCTCCCATCCAGTATGTATCCCCTTTAGGGGTTCCGTAGCACACGTCATTTCCTTTAAGAACACTTTCCTAATGAGAAGTGTAACATTTTTTATTTATTAGGAAGTTAATAGGAAACCCATACTATAGACTTGTGTGTTTTTGTATTAAAATCTTGTGGGTTGACGTCAAGTGTGCACCAAAAACTTAATGAAAATTGTGAATCGTGATTAAAAATTAAAAAATCTAATCAAGACCCCAAGAATCGATATGAATCAAATTGTGAGGAACCGAAAGATCCTATTAGGTGTACTAACCGTCTTCCTCCGATTCAGTCAGATTGCCTCTGTTGATGCTTTTGGGAGCAGGTCCCATGTGTTTGCGTGCTGCTGCGTAGCGTCGGATAGGGTTGCCAAATGGAGTTTCTTCTTCCAGTCTGGGCATGGGTCTTTCAGAATCTGAATCAACAAACGGCTCATCCAGAACTTCAGTTGTCTCTGAGATGGTCTCTGTAACGACGCTGCTGTGGGGATGGCTGCGCTGACGTACACGCCTCTTCCGCAAGGACTTCTGAGACTACAAGTGGAGAAAAGCAAAGAAAGTTCTAGAATAAGACAACATTTTTATTTCCAGCCTCTACGAAAAAGCCTACTAGGCATGTAACAGTATTAAAATTTGACGATACGATATGTAGTCCACGGTATGATATTCATTACAACAACAAAAAAAAAAAAAAAAAAAAAAAAAGGTATTTTTCAAAATTATATCAGTTTCACGGTATATGACGGTATTTTTTTCATGCATGACCGGGTGTTAACCACATTTTCTACTATTTGAGAGAGGAAATACTGCAGTACATTGACTAAGAATGCAGCACTGGCGACGTCTTCGAACTGAATAATAGCTAAGGTTTATCCAAAAAGGTGGGTATTCATGTGGATATTGTGGATAAAAAGTACTGACTTGTACCTGAAGTTTAAAGGGAACTCTACGAAGTGCACGCTTCAAAGCAAAAACAGACTTTGTCATACCTTGCCTGTGTCTGTGTCATACCTTGCATTTGAGCCCTAATGTGGGTTTGGTGAGGACAGGCGGTGATCGACTCCTTAACTCTTCCTCATCGTCTTCATCCTCGTCTTCACTGCTCTCACTGATGAAGGCTGGCGAGGGTTCACTCAGCCTTGTGGTGTGGGGCAAAGATGGCAGGTCATCTTCAGGCTCCTCGCTAAGCCTGCGTTTTGGGCCACACTTTTTCCGCGGAGGCCGCCCTCTGCTGCGTGACTGTGGAACCGCGGGGTGCCTAGAAGCCTCCAAGGGACACGCTGATGTGGAGTCAGGCTCATTTTCTAAGGCCAAGAGCATCGGTGATGTTGTCACTTTATTAATGCCAGTTCTTTCATCCTCCTCCTCTTCGTCATCATCATCATCATCATCATCCTCCTCCTCCGGGGGCCTTGGTTTACGGGGTCGACCTGGTCCTGAACGTGGTACATCCTTCACTTTGCCCCATAACCAGTTTTTGGGAGGGCGGCCAGGTCCCCTACGCTCCCCATTAGCCGTGAGAAAAAGGGGAGAACGCTCAGGACTGAGAACACTGTTGCAAACAGAAGAGGATGGAGGAGAGCTTTGGTTTTTTGGGAATGCTGGGAAGCTCTTTTTCTCTTCCTCCTTTTCCCGTTCCCCTTTCATATGCCAAGAGAGTGGGGAGCTCTTGTGGCTGGGTTTGATCTATCGAAGAGATGCAGAGAACAGGAGTTCAGCTTCAGTATGCACTGGCACTAGAGCCGCACAATTCAGGACAAATTGAGAATCACAGTTTTTTTGTTTTGTTTGAAATAGTTCAGAATCGTGGGAGAATCGTGATCTCTAAGCAAAATAACATGTAATTTTCTAGAGACTGTGACAAAATAAAGCAATAAGCCCCAAGGTTTACAGTGAATTTATAACAGCTAAGGGGCGTTGTTAGTTTAGTTAGTTGTTACCATATACGTAGTAAGGTTTCACAAAATAAAACAGAGCAAATAAAGTGTAATGATATTAATACAGTATTCTTTAACCAAACAATGTAGTTCCTCAGAAACAGTTGTGGTTGCAACAAAGTGGTTGCCGAGCAACAGACAAACGTAAACAAAAGGTGTATGTTACATTGTAGAGTAATTTACAACAGCTTCGAATGTGGCTCAACCAATCAGAATCAAGGACCGGAACTCTCCGCTTTATAATACTAATTGCCTCAATTCAAAAATGTTTAATTAATTTGAAACAATTGTCGTTGTAGTTTTTTTTTTTAAATGATTGAATAATTCAATGACTCATAAATACTTCACTTGGCCCATTACTGAATGAATCAGCAGTTTTGAACAAATCTCTTGAATGAATGATTCAATGGCAAATGCATTATTTAACAGTCACTTGTCGCCACCTACTGGCGAAACAATGTAATTAACATCTAAACAACAAACATTATTTGAAGCAAAAATTACTTTCAAAAGATGATTTGTTCCATTTTATAAATAAGTCTGCATGGGTGAATTGAGATTAATCATAAACTCACACACAAACACTGCATCCACTGAACCTAGGAAAAAAGTCAAGATGCTTACATCTTTAGGTCCCTCCTCTCCTTCTTCCTCATCTTCATCCCCTTCTCCTTCAGATGCTACTGTGTTGGTGACGATGACAGGTGTCCAGCGCAAGCAGTCTGGATCTACTTCAAGGAGCCGAGGTCTGGCTTTGAGTCGAGCCATGTGAGAGGCCACCAGTTTCTCTCTTCGCAGGATAATCACTCTATAACAAGAAAGGACAAATCAGGAAACTACTATACAGACTGCTACAAATGTAACAAACATACAACACCATTTAAAAGCTTGGGGTCAGTAAGATGTCTTAATGTTTTGGAAAGAAGTCTCTTATGTACACCAAGCCTGTCTTTGATATTAACAATTAATAAGAGTGATATAGAGAAATATTACAATTTAAAATAAGCGTTTTCTACTGTAATACATTACAGTGTATTTTCAGCATCATTAATATTGTAAAAGGTGTGGAATGTTTTTAAGAATTGTTTTTTTTTTGAAGATTTGGTGATTTTGAAACATTTATTTTTATCAATACTGAAAACAGTTCTGCTGATTAATACGTTTGTGGAAACTAAAAATGTTTTCATATAATGTTCAAAAAGAACAGCACTTATTTGTAATAGAACTCTTGGTTACACTTTATTTTAAGGTGTTCTTGTTACAGTGTAACTATACATTTAAGTACCGAGTAATATTATATTTTTTTCTATAGCACACCTGTACATACAATTTATTTTATTTTTCAATTTGCATTTTCTATTTTTTTGTTTATTTATATACACACACGTGTGTATTTTATTCACATCTTATTTTCAATATCTGTGTGTTGTTGTTGTCTCTGTGTACTGGAAGCTTGTGACACTAAAACAAATTACTTGTATGTGCTCTTTCTGACATCTGACTAATATTAATTAACTAATGTATTTACTACATGGTTAGGATTAGAGTTTGGCTTACTGTTACTTGCATATAATTTGTTATTATACATACAAGTACATTTAACGTGCAACAAAGACACCTTAAAATAAAGTGTTACCGAACTCTTGTAACAAATGTCTCTTCGGTCACTTTTGATTAATGTGGTGCATATCCTCTGTGTTGGCACTAAACTATGTATAATGAATGAAAATCAGTGTGTGAGCGTCTCTCTCACCGGTCTCCTCTCTGTTCCAGCATATTCAGATTAAGCAGAGTGGCCGTGATATCTTGAGGACAAATGCCAGTGATTTTGCTGAGTTTGCGGATGGTGAGCTGTCGATCTCTGATCTCATGTAGGCACTCCAGCACCACACTGCGCCAGTATGCCATGTAGGACAGCCGGCCAAGGTCTGACAGAGGCTTCTCTGGTGAGCCCGGCTGGCCTTCCCTCTTGGACAGCAGGTAACCTGCAGAGAGAGTCGTAACAGTTTATCCTCTGTGTCTAATCACACTATCTGATGGAGTAGAATTCTCAAATATTGTTAACAGTGGAAAGACAATGCAGAGTGCTTACTGAAGTCAATGAGGAATCGCCCATAGCCCTTGCGCTGGTATTGTGGAAGAATCATAATGCAGGATACGTTATACTTTTGTTGACAATGCTTCTCCTGGAGATTAAAAAAAAAAGATTTTTTGTAAAATATAAGCAAGTGTAACAAATACACTTCTATCCATGCGCCACACTATGTTTTGGTCAGGTATGATCGTATTCGGTTAAAAATTGCACACATTGAACACCATACACAGCTGTCAATATAGTTCTTAAAATTATTTAAATGGAGTGCATAAACAGAATCCACAATTCACTCTCAAAATAGTGGTAGAGCATTGCGTTAGCAGTGCAAAAGGTCATGGGTTCAATTCCCAGGGAACACACACATACTGGTAAAAAAAAAAAAGGTATAGCCTGAATGCATTGTAAGTCACTTTGGATAAAAGCGTCTGCTAAATGCATAAATGTTAATAAAAAAAAAACGTTTCACTTTTAGCATCTTTTCCAAAAGGATAATCAACTCATAGACACACAAACAAAGCCATCTACTGTAAGCAAGCCACAAAATCAGTAAAAATGTGCAAAAGTAGCATTACCAACAAACATAACTTTAGCTCACCTTTGAAAAGTATCCTACGAGATGGCAGCCCTTACTGTCATTCTGTGTGAGCACGTAGAAGAGGAAGGGCTCCACATCATAATACAGCGTCTTATGGTCCAGGAAGAGCTTGGCCAGCAGGCACAGATTCTGACAGTATATTGTGCTGATATTTCCATCCACCTGGAGTGTAGAAAAGATGTTTTAAGCCTTGGGTTGACTTGCTGTGTCCTAACCAGGCCATGATGAAATCAAGCGACAACGGCTGTGTTTACACACACAACTTGACTGAATTCATCCCGACTGATGCATCTGAATGTAGACACATGAACACTAAATAAAGTGATTGTGCGTGTTCATGTGTCCCGAGCACCTGCTGTTTGCACACATAACAGTTCTCCTACACGGTTTCTTTATTTGTTTTAAACAGCAGAATTAATATGTATTGAATTCTGATAAGCACATAACCGCTGTGTCGTGCTGCTTCTATTCTATGTGTTTTCATGAATGCTTTTCAGTCAGATTACAAACGGATTATTTGGTTGCATGTAAGTGGCATTGCTAGGCTTCACATACTCTAACAATAACAATCAACTCATTCATTATTCATATTTGCAAAATGCAATGTCTGTAAGACTCAATTACTAAACACTAAATTAACATTTAGAAAGAAGTCGTGCAGCAGAGACTGGCACGAAACTCACTCCACAGTGATAAATTACACAGCTCCTGCTTTTCCTGTGGGCTGAATGCCAACAGTGTTAGCTTTTAGCAGAGCTGCCACCACAGGTATCCTGCTGAGTCAGGACCAGACTGAAACCTGAGCCTTTAAACCAACTGGCCAAACAGGAAGGCAAGCTGTAACAGGAGTGTTGATTAATGTGGAACACACAGGTGAAGTCACCGTCATTTTGATTTTTTTACAGTTATAAAAATCATTTAGTTGAGTTAGAGACTCTACAATTAAAAACTGAACACAGCTGCTCAACGCATCACAGATCAGATTTCATTTATCACGTGAGGAGAAGCTGAGTGCGGTGAGACAGACAAAGAGTTTCAAAACGACATGCAAAAACACCGGTTTTAAAAATGTTTAAGATTTTGAAAAGCCTGTTGGCTTCTACAAATCATCTAAGGTGATATTGGAAGAACTGCAACTTCATAAAAAGAAATAAGAAGGAAAATCGTTAGATTTTAAGTTGGTTTGTTTTTTTTTATTTAAACGGTGTATTTTATTTTTTATTTTACATCAAGTATGCCATGTCTCTAAGCTTTTTTATTAGTTTTGCTAATAAACGTACATCTCTTGTGTATTTTGATCTTCAGTTTTGTATACCTAAACCATGTGTAAGTTATTAGTTATTTTATATTAGGCATACAGCATGATGTATTTTTATTCGTTTTGTTACAAAAAGTTCTATGCTCTACGTTGCTCTATTTTGTTGTTGCTTGAATTGAATTCAAGCGCCAAATTGCCACTAATTTAAAAGTGAAAGTTCATAGAACATGATCTTTACTTAATATCCTAATGATTTTTGGCATAAAATAAATGTATAATTTTGACCCATACAGTGTATTGTTGTCTATTGCTACAAATATACCTGTGCTTCTTATGACTGCTTCTGTGCTGCAGGGACACACAGTAATTAATATTAAGAAAGGAAGTGGAGGAAACGATACAATGTTGCTGGTGATTTTGAGTTGGAACCTTCAGAAAACGTGAGACTTTGCTGACTCTATCGACGTCAAAGCTCAGTAATTTTTCATCCGATTCCAACAAATCATATATCATTTTGAAGGGAGAATGTGAAAATAAAAATAAAAAAATTTTTTTGAATTTTTTCTCTGTGTGTCTTTTTTTGAGAGCAGGTCACATAAGGTTGTCAATCTCCAAATGTAACCATATAAACTCTGTAAAATCTAGTCTGGCAGCATTGATTAGACCACACCCATTCAGATCTGCATGTCATGTTCACACCTAAATGGTCTTTTATAGAAAGTAGGAGTGTGTGTGCGCTTATCAGTGTGAATGAGATTTGCTTTGTTGGCTCAGAACACATGAACACACACATTTGCGTGTGCATGACTAGAATGTCGACGTGCATGCGACTTCGCAGCCAAGTGCGTGTAAACAAAGTCAAGTGTGCACGAGTGTCTGCGTGCATTTGTGGTTTTTATCTGGGCGGAGATTTCTTTTCCTCACCTCGAACACGGACACGTCGTCCTTCCTGTAGATCTCGTTGGCAGGCGGGTGGAACCAGCTGCACTTTCGCATGTGCTGGTAGAGAATGCTGCGGCTCTTCATGTAGCGCAGACAGAACTCACAGAGGTAGAGCTTAGGGAGCCTGTCACATACAAACAATCACACATCAGATTTCACAGCCTAAGATCAAAGGTGCATACGCACATCTCTCTTGAGAGAGCAAATAAAGAGTAATGATATTAATAAAAACAGTATTCTTCCACCAAACAATGTAGTTCCTCTGAAACTTTGAACGTGGCTCAACCAGAATCAGAATCAAGGACCGGGACTATCTGCTTTATAAACAACCTTCTAGCACTAATATTCTTGTATGTATATTCTTGAACACAAATCGATTAAGGCTGTGTTTAAACGTGTCATTTTTTCAGCAATAGTTAACTTACAGAGAAAAGAAGGTCAGGGAAAAATCTGTAGATGGAAAAATCTCGCGTTTTTCTTTTTTTTTTTGTACTTGTTACTTGCACTTTTTGTTAGAAAATGTTTAATTACTATTTATTATTATGCTGTTATGTGTGACCCTGTACCACAAAACCAGTCTTAAATGTCAATTTTCTGAAACTGAGATTCATGCATCATCTGAAAGCTGAATAAATAATCTCTCCATTGATGTGTGGTTTGTTAGGAGGACAATATTTGTCTGAGATACAACTATTTGAAAATCTGGGATCTGATGGTGCAAAAAAAAAAAAAAAATCTAATTATTGAGAAAATCATCTTTAAAGTTGTTCAAATGAAGTTCTTAGCAATGCATATTACTAATCAAAAATTAAGTTTTGATATATTTACGGTAGGAAATTTACAAAACATCTTAATGGAACATGATCTTTACTTAATATCATAATGATTTTTGGCATAAAATAAAAATGTATAATTGTGACCCATACAATGTATTGTTGTCTATTGCAACAAATACACCTGTGCTACTTATGACTGCTTTTGTGCTGCAGGGACAAATATTATGATTATATATTATTAAGTTGCATAAAATTGTCTTAAAATGACAATAAAATCACTTATCGCAATTATTTCTGGGGCAATATATATTTATTTGATGGAGTTTGTGGATGATTATGACGCATGCTGCTGGTTACCTGCTGTACTCCTGTGGGTATGGAGAAGAGTACCACGTCTGAATTTCATACTTCCCAAACTCTATAACAGATGGGCAGCGCATTTGGGGATCGGGTGGACCAGTCACCCCGACTTTCTATAAGAGATGAAGTACAAAATAGAGTTAAAACAGATAAAGTTGGTACGTTTACGATATCGATTCGCTCTCTTTCACACAAGAAATATGCCTAGGCTCTGCCTTTCGTTCTAATAATCACAAACGGTTTCTCTCAAGCATACAGCGCCACGCTCAAGCTTACAGGATTATTATTAGCTCTTATCCGCAGCCCAAGTGGAAATTCAGAGCATCTGCCTCTAGCCAGCCTGCTAGCACTCAGTAGTGATCACACACACACACACACACACACAGAGTGGAGGTGAAACAGCTCAGAACATGCCATGTTGGTTTTAAAAACAAATGTTTGAGAATCTGATAATTTCCATGTTCGAAAATAATTACTCTGTGCAGTTAAAGAGGAAGCAAACACACACACTAATCGAAGCAGGTCTATACTTGATATAACAAGTGCACATGCATCAATAGAAATAGTTTGTGTATCCTTGTTTCAATAATAATAACACACAATACACTATTTTGGAGCTGGTATTGCACTCATAAAGTTAAAGAGTCAATCCCATACTTAAATGCAGCTACCGCTTCCTAAACTTTGCAGTGTGTGCATGTCCTAAACGTTCAGTTAATACTGTCAGACTGCAGCATGGTATCTTTCTTTTCTGGCTGCGCAACAAAAGCATGCTGGATCTGTCTGATGCTGCATCTCTCTCTGGGTTAGTGAGTTTTTCTTCGACTGATGGCCTCAGGCAGACAGAGACTGGCTGCTTCTGCTGGGAACTTCAAATCTCACACACACACACACACACACACGCGTGAATCAGCCAATCAGTCTACAAATGTGCATTTGTGTTTGTGTGTGTATCACAGAGAGGCACCAGCTGTCAAGATAACAGAAACTCTCAAATCCCGCACATTACAAGTCTCTGCTAATACAGCAAAAGAGAATCAGTGAGTGCAAACAAACAACAGGCACCACTACCATCAAGCATACGGTTTATCGACAAGAAGGATTCGCTTCGTTCATATCAAAATCCGTTACACATTAGCATATGCGTTTAATTAAATGTTTAACACTGAATTTTTATGTTGTTAATGCATTTATTAAATTTGACTTATTACAGTATAATTCTGTTCTGTGTGACTTTACAAACTTAAAGCATCTCTCACACACACACACACACACATAAAAGAGCATGCTCAGCAAATGAAAAAAGGATTATTTATGAATGAAATTCAGATGGGACATTTAACAAACGCAAATGAATCTGTATTCTGTCCCGCTCTGTACCTGTAGTGCCAGCTCCTGAATGTGCCTAAAGAGCTCCACGTCTTTCTCCGTTAGGTTCTCGTGTCCTGGCAGTTTGTCCTCGTCCTCCCGCCAGCTGTCTCCACACTCCTGATTGTCTGTGATTCAGAAAAACACCAAGACAGTTAAGTGAGTGAGTGAGAGCACAAACATCAATCTAAATAATAAAAGAGACGGCACATTCAGATTTAATCTGTACTTATGTCCTTCCTAGACAGAGAGTGACAAGCTTCCATTCATTCTTTCTTCAAATATCAGATGACAGTAAAGCCATTTGTAATATTATAAAAGAGGTTACACTTTATTTTAAGGTGTCCTTGTTACAGTGTATTTATACATTTAAGTACTGAGTAATATTATGTAATATTAATATTAATGTACATACATACATATATATATATATATAAATATTAATGTACATACTATATGGTTAGGGTTTGGCTTAGGGTTTCTTATATGAAATGATGCATAATTTATTGTTAATAAAATAGTAAGTACATGTAACGTGTAACAAGGACACCTTAAAAAAAAAAAAAGTGTTAGCATAAAATATTTTCCATTTCAAATAAATGCTGTCCTTTGGAACGTTCCATTTACTGAAAAACAAATATCATTATTTTCACAAAAAATATTAACTGTTTTCATCATTGATGATAAGAAATGTTTCCTGAGCACCAAATGGACAAAAGAATGATCATTAAAAAATAAATAAAAAAATTCAGCTTTCCATCACGGGTCTAAATTCCATTAAAAAAAAAATTACATTAATGTGTCATACAGTTTTTACTGCATTTTTTACCAAATAAATGCAGCTTTTGTGAGCATTAGAGACTTCTAGCAAAAGTATTACAAACAAATGCTTACAAACTTCAATGCTTTCTAGCAAACGCATTACAAAAGAAACCTTATTTTGTAAAGCACAAAAAGTCACTTCAAGAAATACCTTTCAGTTTTAATCTCACCACACGCAAATGTGATATTTTGGACGAAATGCTCATTTCTCAGTGCATTTACCTTCCTTATCTTGCAAGCATGGATCACCTAATACACATGTTGAACAGTTCAGGGTCTCACCTCCTGTCCGGTCATCATGCTCGCCCTTGCGGCTGCTCTTCTTGCGTATGCGATATTGCTGGGAATAGTCCACCACTTCGGCTCGGGCTTTCCGTCCCTCCGGGGACGGTGTGAAAAACTTGCTGAGGGCGTCGATCAGACCCTTTGTTTTCTTGTTAAAACGCAGGCCACCGTGCGCAGAATCGTCATCTCTGAGAGAGAACAGCATGCGATCGTCGCCCGGATAGCCTTCGCATGAGGAACTGGAGGAGGAGTGTGGGGAGGAGGAGCCTTGTGAGCACTGGTCGACGCCTCCAGCGCCCCGCCTTCTTCTGCCACGCCCACCTCCTCGAAGCTTCTTAAAGGGACGGCCCGGTCTGAGGACAACAGAACTTCTAGTAGTCTTTGCAAACAATTTCACAGTTCTGCAAATGTGACGATGAATAAAGCAGTATAGCGCTCTCGACAGAGCTCTAGCTCTTAAAGAGACAAGCACCATTTTCATATTAACGCTATGCATTTCTTACATTTAGTTCAAATGGTGACAGCATAAAAGAAAAATGGATAATTGTGACCCATACAATGTATTGTTGTCTATTGCTACAAATATACCTGTGCTACTTATGACTGCTTCTGTGCTGCAGGGTCACAGATGTGTTTGCAAACAGAATCAAACCGTTTATAATACCTGCCCTTTGGCCGCCCGAGTGGTGCATTATATCTCCGCTTGATTTGTGCTGCTTTTTCATGTAAGAGCTTCCTTCCCTTTTTTCTTGGCCGACAGATCTGACAGATCCACATACCTGCAGAACAGCAATCAAGAATCCTTACTCATAACTATAATCAAAGAGAAAACTGATTCTTGTGTAAATGAATACGTCAACACAATGTACAGTTAATAGAGTGTGCCTAGAAGCAAATGCATTGATTGCACGACGCAGAACAAGCATGTATTTGAGAGTGTGGACACTCACCTTTTGGCATTCGCATCAGTGGGGGGTCACAGCACTCCATGTGGAAGCCTCGGTCACAGGAGTCACAGAATAACATGTTGTCCTGTAAAATACAAACACACAGACAACACAAGAGTCAAGGACACCAATTATGAATTTTAAACACTAAAGGAGATTGTGATTGCTTTTTTAAAGTTTTTTTTTTTTAATTGAAGAGAAGTGAAAAGGATCGCAGGGCTAAAGTTAAGTAATAAAAAATACATTTTAAAGTAAACCCAAAAAATGCATTATGCATTTACAAAACTAAACATCTGTGCAATCAGGAGACATTATGACAAGTCCCTATTGACCCACTATTGTACTACACACTAAAAAAAAAAAGCATGTTCCCATAACCAGTACATATCTGAAGTGCACTGAAGAAAAAAAAAAAAATAGCTTTTCTAATCTTTTTGTATTTTATCCATTTTTCTTTTTATTTATTACACAACTAACAAAAGCGAAAAAGGCCTCTAACACTAGCTTGCTCTATTCTTTTTCTATTCTAACTGTTTTCTTTATATTTTATTATATAATACAAAAACCCCGCTATGTGTACTGCGTTAAGCTGAGACTTGTTACAGCACTTGCGTATCATTGCTCTTTGTTGATTTGATTGCGTCTATTGTCCTCATTTGTAAGTCGCTTCAGATAAAAGCATCTGCTAAATGACTAAATGTAAATGTAAGTGTGTAATATAAGCATATGCTCTACCCTTCAAATGTCCAGAATGATATTTTTCAAAAGAAATCGATACTTTTATTTAGCAAGGATGCATTAAATTGATTAAAAGTTACAGTTAAGACTTGCGTTGTTACAAAAAGATTTCCATTTCATAAAAAAGCTGTTGTTCTGAACTTTTAATACATTCAAAAAAAAAAAAATCACCACAGTTACCACTAATATTAGACAACACGACCGTTTTCAAAATTAATGATAGGAAGAAATGCTTCTTCAGAACTAAATCATATTAACGTGAGACTGGTGTGATCAGCTGTGCCTTCACAGGAAAAAAAATAATATTTTGAAACATTAAAATGTATTTTAGATCAAATAAACACAGCTTTGGTGAGCTGTAAATGAGGAGACTCACATAAATTAACATGATGTGGCAAGCAACAATAAGAGACTGCAGAAGAACCTACTGCATTTTTCCCTTGGTCCTGGCAGCTGCTGCAGGTTTTGCACTCGATACACTGCCACCACAGAGCTTTGACCCGTGCTGTGAGCTCTGGAGAGAACTTCAGACAGGAAGGGTGCCCTGAGAAGACAACGAGACTGCCTTAAAGAACGACGATAGAACAGAATTTAGTTTTTCCTTCCTATAACAGAACAGTCCCAAGAGACGCTACACTGTGTTAAATGCCACATACAGTTTATTGTGTAACCAGAATACCAATAACAACCAGAAAGATATTATAATGCGGGACTTTTAATTATAAACAAGCCCAATATGCACTGGGAGTTTATTTTTAATGTCTGTACTTTACTACTTCCAGCTGCTCGTTCAAAAAACAAACAAACAAACAAGCACTAATATCCATCTACAACATATTATAACATGAAAACCAAGTAAATAGAGTCATAACAGTAGATCAAAAGCTTGGCGTAATAAAGAAGAAAGTGCAGCAGCCTCACATCTTGACTTTAAAGACTATTTTTGTACCGTTTACAAAAATTTTATGACCTTACAACATAATAAAACTGAATTTAAAAGATGTCACGACTTTGAGGGCATGCAGGGAACATGACTTTGGCCAGTACTTAATGTCTTATTATATAAATGAATGATGAAAATGTTTGACCCCTTCCTTACCGCTGTTCCCACAGTCTGCACAGGAGATGAGCTCTTCGGGTTTCTTGTCGCGGTTCTGCTCCTTGGTCCCCAAACAGAAACTACAAATGGGTATGGGCTCTGCTACAGGCTGAGAGAAGGAAACAGAGATGAAGAGCAAATAAGAGAGTTATTGATTAAATAGATCCAAATAATATGGTGAAACAGAGGTCTGAATATGGTGTAATTGAGGACAGTCTGGATGAATTAATTGCTCTTTATGAACTGTATTAATGTCTGCTTCATTCAATTCCGAGCTGAGGACACTACTAATATCTCTTTCACAAATATATCAAAGCCTGAAGACAATAGACAGACTTTTACATTCTGGTACAGGAAGGAAAAAAAAAAAAAAAAAAATCAGCATTGTTTATTATTGTTTTTGAATATGTTTGTCTCGTACGCTCAACAAGACTATATTTATTTGCTCAAAAACACAGTAGAATAAGTTATATTGTGAAATATTATTACAGCTTACAGTCAAATAACTGTTTTCTATTAATACGATTTAAAATTTAATTTAATTCTGCAATCAAAGCGGTCTTCAGTGTCACATGATCCTTTAGAAATCATTCTAATATTGCCAAAAAATAAAGTTTGCTTAATTTATTATTAGTTTTGCTGAAATTAATGTTTTATGCCTTCATTTGATTATCAGAAAAAAAATTACATAACAGAATTTCTGAGAGAAAAAAAAATTTAAATTGCAAGGCTACTTTACTTATTTAAAAAAAAAAAAAAAAAGATTAAATTAAGTTGTTTTATGCATTCAAATAATTAGACATGCTAAAACACAGAATCTGGTAACAATAAAAAATATGGTCAGAAAAAATAATACATTTCATTAAACATGTAACTTTTGTTAAACTTTTATTAAATGGATGTGAAAATGTATACATTTCATGGTTTTAATTAACAAGACATGCTTTTTTGATTAATAATCTTTAATTTAACTATTAAAAAGGAGTCAAGAAAAATTTAAACGGAAAAAACAGAATCCAGAAAAATTAAAACGGAAAAAAACAGAATTTGGAAAAAAATTAAATGGAATTTAGGAAAAAATAAAACTGTTTTCATAGGGCCGTATAAATGTTACAAATTGTGCTCAAAGGTGATTTACACCCAAAACAAATTCTTTAAATTAAAAAAAATTTAAAGAAAGAAAGAAAGAATGAATGGAAAATAACTGTGAATAAATCTTTGTCAAGTTCATTAGAAAAGGTGCAGAAGAAAGAAAAGAAAGAAAGAAAGAAAGAAAGAAAGAAAGAAAGAAAGAAAGAAAGAAAGAAAGAAAGAAAGAAAGAAAGAAAGAAAGAAAGAAAGAAAGAAAGAAAGAAAGAGAAAGAAAGAAAGAAAGAAAGAAAGAAAGAAAGAAAGAAAGAAAGAAAGAAAGAAAGAAAGAAAAAAAGAAAGAAAGAAAGAAAGAAAGAAAGAAAGAAAGAACGAAAGAAAGAAAAGAAAGAAAGAAAGAAAGAAAGAAAGAAAGAAAGAAAGAAAGAAAGAAAGAAAGAAAGACAGACAGAAAGACAGAAAGAAAGAAAAAGAAAGAAAGAAAAGTGGCATCACTCAATGGGAGTTTTAAGGCATTTTTAAAGCCCCCTGCATTCAGTCAATAAGTGAGCATCAAAAAGCCGTCAAAAGATATTACGGACACAAACCATAGTGGCTCAAAGTTTCGAGGACCAAAGGCTGCAGTGGGCAAGATCACAGTGAACGTGCGGCTAGAGGTGGGTTTATTGTCAGGGTGTGGGCACAAAAGCATGTGTTGATGCTTATTCTAAGCACCACCATCTGACATTTGCTTCTGGAGCACCATTAATCTTTCAGTGTGTCCAAGAGAGACCCACCCACGACGCAGTATGCATCATACACAGAGCACAAACAAACACATGCATGTGGATGCAAGGAGACAGATGTGTGGAAAAGGTTCTGCTCAAGAGGAGCTGAATGTATATAGCTATACAGATGTTGTGCAACAGTACAAACAAAGACTGCTACTACGGTTCTGAACATGTGATTGTATCCAATAACGATACTGCGTTCTTGACTGACTGCAGAAAGAATTAAGAAATGGCAGATTTAGGCTGGGAGAAAAAAGGTCGGTGTGCATATGAGGGTGTTTCTAAGGTTTGGGTGTGTGTGTGTGTGTGTGTCCAGGCAGGGAGGAGAGAGGTCAGTGTGATTTATTGGGTTCATTTTCCTCTGACTCAGGTCCACACACACACACACACACACACACACACACACACACACTCACACTCAAGGGTGGGACCCTAAGAGAGAAAACCAAACCCTTACACACTTCTCCAAGCCAAAAGATCCAATCAGATCTAGGTTAAACAGAATACTGTTGTATACTTCAGTCATTTAATGTCTCTTCTCTATTCATGTTGTGACAGAACTTAGACTTCACAAATCAGAGATACAAACAGGATATAGAAATCTTACTACCTTTAGCATCTTCTCTGATGAACAAAATCCGCCAACAGAGGGAATGAGCTAAAAAGATTCTGCAGTTTACAACCATGAACAAACAGATGATTTCCCCATGAAAACAAACGTCACTCAAGTTCACAAAATAAAAATCAAATTCATTTTACTGCAGTACTCTGCCCTGGTTCAACTTTGTTTTGATTCAACACTGGAATGACATTTGACAAGAAATGCGGTTGTTGTTGTAGTAAAGACACGCTTGAACAAGCACATTTGTTTATATCTTGATAAACAAAAGCCATCAAAGTGCATGTCATATTGAGAGTTTGTTCGGATGTTCAGTGTACGCTCATGCAGGTGCACAAAAGCTCTCGTAGAAAACATGAAGAGTTTTCACAATCCCTGTCATGTCTCAACGTAGTTTCCTAGAGTTTTAAAATGTTTAATGTAAACAAACTAAAGTGGACCAAAAATCAAAGTGTACTGACGCTGACATATATACATATATATATATATACACACACACACACAACGGTTCAGAAGTTTGGGGTCAGTATAATTTTATGAAAGAAGCGTCTTACGCTCATCAAGGCTGCATTTTTCTGATCAAAAATACATTAAGATATGGTGGCCGAGAAGTGCAAAACAAATCACAATTCTGAAAAAATAAATTACAAACGCAAACGCAAATCTAAAAAAACAAAATAATAATTCAGAAAACACAACCACAATTCTGAAAACATTATAACAAATAAAAAAACACAATGACAAATCCAAGAAGCTATAGGTCTCTGTGGTCCAAAAAGGGGGTGTTTCTCAAATGTTCAATGTCATTTTCATCTCATCTAATGCCTGAATACTGTCTGATAAAGTAGCGTTTATGAGAGCCGTGCAGTTTTTTTGTGTACAGCTGTTACGAGGGAAACTGTTCTAGAAGCGCCTCCTACTGGCAGAGAATCAATTTGCATTTTCAATAAGGCCGTTTTCTACTTTTGAACGGTCTCAATGCTGTTGGATATAACTCAATTCGTTTAATTTTCCTAATAAAAAAAAACCAAACTGTTCAACTCTTAATATTTTGTGTTTATATTCTCCCCTTTAAATTCTCTCCGCCCCACATAAAAAAAACTAATTTAACACTAATTTAATTTGTTTTCTTTGTTTTTTTATTTTTGCATTCTCATTTGTTCAAATAGCAAATGAAAAACCCACAATAGTGTTTTCATGACTTACAAAAAGAAGAAAAAAAAATTAGAGAGATACTGATAACGGCGGTCAGAAAAGAAAGTGGTCAAATTTACTCTCACTCCTACAGACGCTGTATTAGAAACACCCTCGCATTAGCGTTAACTAGTTTTTTTGTATTCTGATTCAAAGGTAATAATAGAATAAAGTGTTGTAAATGTACGTGTTTTCTGACTACTTGTAATGTTTTTGGAATTGTTGTTGTGTTTTCTAATTTGTTGTTTTGTTTTCAGAATTGTGATTTGTTCTGCACTTCTCAGCCACCGTAGTAACAACACATTCCAAAATATTATTATAATTTAAAATAACTTTACATATTTTTTTTTTTGATTCCTGTCACAGCAAAGCTGAATTTTCAGCAGTCTTTACTCCAGTCTTCAGTGTCCTATGATCCTACAGAAATAAATTGTAATATGCTGATTAGATGCTCAAGAATCATTTCTTATCGTCACGGTTAAAAACAGTTGTGCTGCTTAACATTTTTGTAGAAACTTTTTTTTAGGATTCTTTAATGAATACAAATTTCAAAAAACATTTATCTGAAATAAAATATTTTTTTGTTTGTTTTTTTTTTGTTTGTTTTTTAAATGAAAAGTAATTTTTGATTAATTTAATGCATGGTCTTTGAATAAAAGTATTAATTCAAAAAATCTTACTGACACCGATTTCAAACAATAGTGTTTTTTTGTTTAGTTTTTTTTTAAGTTTGCGCACACACACACACACCTGCACAGCATAGGATAGCGACCTGCATCGGCCTTGATACCTCTTGACAATTGTTTTGTTCAGAACATGTTACTACAAGTGGAGAAACCAGGGCAGTTTAGCGGACACACCTTGCGTTCATACAACAACTCTTTCATTCTTCATAAAGACCAGCACAACAACTCAGATGAGATGAGCAAACTATTCACAAGGCAAAATTAAAGCACAGCTGCAAAGCAGGAGACAACCGCAGGAAATCTAAAAATATTTCATGTAGGAGAGAAAAATGATTCTTTACAGAAGCACATCTGACAGGACAAAAGCCGCCCCCTCACACACACACACACACACACACACACACACACACACACGCATACATGCATCAATCTGCCAGTTTTTCCCATTCTAATGCAGCCTTCAATTTCCTCTTAATGTACGCAAAGCCGAGTGCATGTTGTGCGTGGGCAATCAGACACTGGAAAGCCGAATGAGTAGACGGGGATACAACAGGAATGGCAGGGGGAGGGAGAACAAAACCTGCTGTCCTTGTCTCTGGCTCTGTCAAGGTTCTCATTAACATGTGAAACTCATTTCTGCATTCACCTGACTGTGTAGTCCCCTACCCATCACCCACAAACCCCTGTGCAAGAACACCCCTGATCAACACACAGAGAGAGAGACACCGGGACACACTAAAAACACACCCAAACAGAGAAAGGAAACAGAAAGAAAACAATAGATGGCAGACATGCAGATGCAACAATACTGTTAAATCAAAGGGCAAGACAAGCTCTTACAGCCTCACTGGTTCTGCATACGACCAAAACAACATTAAGTCTTTAGGACGGGAATATGCCTTGACCGCAAAGTTTTTTTTACCACCATGCATGGTACCTTCAACAAAAGTAAACTGGTAATGTTACTTTTAACTAATTATATAATTTGTATTGCTATTAACATTATTAAAATGTACACTATTACATCAATTAACTTTTAAACTAAAAGGGATTTTATAGATGATATTCTGAAGTGTGCTGGTAACCAGTTTCGGTTCCCATTGACTTTCATAGTATGGACAAAAACACAATGGAAAAAAAGTAGAGGTGTGGGATATCATGGTTTTTGATCATGCATGATTAAAGTTCAATTCTATCTGTCTCAATGTACTGTACAACGTAACGTTCACATCTAACGTTACACTCACTTGACACTTATTCTCAATCATAAAAGTGCATTATTTGCATGTTTTAAAGGGAACATCGCATGATGCAAAATTCACTTTCATATGTTGTTTGAACATAAATGTGTTGGCAGCGTGTGTACACAACCACCCTATAATGAAACACCCAAGTGTTTTTTTTTTTTTTTTTAAACATCCCCATAAATCATAACCTCTTTATCAGATCCTTGGCAGTGTGACGTACTTTTGGCAAGAACCATTCCACCCCTAGCAGAGCTTATTAGCATTTAAAGGGACATGCACCAAAACAGGTCGTTGTGAACAGAGCTGTTTTTGACAAAGGGTGTCGTTTTACACTACCTTTGACAAATTTTAACCAAAGTATGTTACAGACTTTTCATTAAGACCCTAAAGAATCATATCAACTTGTGGGAAATGCACATGATGTCTGCTTTAAAGCCTTGCCGATTAAACATTTAATTTGCGTGCTGTTATGACAGGTGCATACACCTGAACCATGCACATACTTAAAAATCCTGTCAAACATTACTGGAGTAAGCTATCTTTTGCATCTGACTGCACTAATATTGTAAAAAACACACAGGGTTTACATATAAACACAGTTGGTTATGTCTAAAGAGAAAGTAAACATGAATGCGTGCCTGTATATTAGATGCGTGCAGCTCTTAAAGTGACAGTACACTAATAATACTAAACATGCTGCCACTCGTCATTAAAGGGATAGTTCACCAAAAATTTCAAATTCTGTCAATTTTGTTATTTTTCATTTGTTGTTGTCCCAAACCTGTATTAATTTAGGCTATTTCATGTTCTGAACACAAAAGAAGATATTTTAAAGAATGTGGGTAACCAAACAGTTACTGGCCCCCATTGACTTTGATAGAAAGAAACAAAATACTATGGAAGTCAGAGCTTTTGTGTTCAACATAAAAGAAGAAAGAAACTCATTCAGATTTAAAACAATTTGAGATAACAGAATTGTCATTTTTGGGTGAACTATCCCTTTAATGTTAATAAAACAACAAAACAAAGAGAAAAATCACTCACTGCTCTTAAGTGCAGAACTTTCATGCAGTTGCTTCAATAAGAATCAATTTATACAGTAAAGCGTTTAAATACCTGAAAAATATGGCACGGTTTGTTTTATTTGTATATTACGTATATTTGTAATGTGTATCTTTTTCATTTTTTAATAACAAAGGTCCAATAGTGCTTTTTAGCATTTCCTGCTCTGGCTTAAATATCCTTTTTATTTTATATTTTCTTAACCTTGTAAGGATTTGTTTTTAAAATAGGAAAATTAATTTGATGTACTGCTCGGACAACTTGCAAAATAATAAAACCAACATGACAAAGAATTGTGGTTAATTTTTTTTTTTTTTTCATTTTTGCTATATTGCCCTCATCTAATGGGAACCAAAATGGTTTGGTTATCAACATTATTCAAAAAAAAAAAATTCATGTTCCACAGAATAAAGTTATACAGGTTTGGAACGACATGAATGTAAGTAAATTATAACAGAATTTATTTTAGAGTCAACTGCCCTTTAAAAACATCTTTATCAGGGATGAAGTGAATGTTCGGCAACCGAACAGTCCAAATTTATGCAATGGTGAAAAAACAAAACAAAATATATGGTGAAAATAAAATGCGGCCCAATGTTTCATTTTGTTCGGGTTCAGCCAAGATTGTTCAGTTCGGTGCATCCCTAATCTTTAGATAGCTATACGTAACGATAGACAGATCGAACAACAACAACAGTATGACAGACAGATAAATTCTTAACAGATTCTGCATTTCCACTATTTCTAAAAGCCCTTTCATGGCAATACAAACATTAAAACACCTTTCAGATCAGGTGCAACTGACAAAAAACCTCCAGCTGACATGAAAAGCAATGAGAAATGAAGTCCACTGGTTGGTTCATCAAGTCTCAGGGTGGCTTCACAAACAGAAGAGGCAAACAAGCCAAAACCCATTGTACTGCGCAGACCATTCCTAAAGTGAGGGATTCAAATCTGGAGGTCATGCTAGTCACACGAATAACACGCAGCTGCAGATACATCTTACAGCAGGGCGTAATGAAGCAGAGAACGTGTGTGTTAAATCACATTCACAATCCTTCATAGGACATGACGAACATACCATTCCTACGGTCATATAAGGGTCAGCGCAAAGTGGTACATCAACCAAGGTGCAAAAATTGTGGACTTGTGAAACATTTAACTATCCATATTACAAATACAACAAAACCATCAAATACAATCCATACTTTCCATTTTGGAGCTGGATTATAAACTACTATGTCAGCTCATAACTGTGCATTTTGGCTGATTAACAGAAAATATCTAAAATCTACCAAAAACCTTGTAAAAAAAAAAATCTGATTTAAATTTTGCATGAATTGAGTAAATATTGTGATATTACAGATATTACATAATTTGCCAGACTGCTTCAGCATTAACCATTAAAAACAGCTTTCATACCAATGATATTTAATAATTTAGCTTGAGAAACAAGGCTATGAGAGTCTGGTTTAGTTACAGGGTAGACAACCATTCTGATGCTCTAATGCCTCAGTGATCTTAGACCTACACAGAGAGGGATAATGGTATTGCTAATGATTATCATTTAAGTCCTGTGAGCATCTTTACATTCTAGTAGCGCTTCTGTTCAACTCGTGCCACACCAGAGCAGTCAGGACACAAGGGCCAACACTGATTACCTTTCCTACCTACCTTAACACCGACACATAATCAATGTCCAGTGCTGTTTGGTATGCATGCCTCCTGTATTCTCTACAGCTTCACTTAGAAACAAGAATAAAGTGAAAAAGTACACATTTATATGTACTGATGGGTTTGAGGGGTGCAGCTCGTTTCAATAATACTGTCCTTCTGCAAGTTATTTTCTGTTAACGTTTAAGACTTTGAAGACTTCTGCATTACGCAAATAGTGTTCATAATTACGATAATAACATAATATGACGGCAAATACCAGTTTGGGATATCACGCAGACCATTTTAGTACAATTAAAATAACGAAGTGGGTGATGTTTTTAAATCATGGTGTAGAATTCCAAGTTCTACACATCGCCCTGCCATCGTGTTTTGTTTATGAAATATTTCTGGATAATCTGATTATGCTTTCAGATTCCAATATGAACGTGGTACACTCAGCTCCAATTTAAAACACTTCAACCAATTCTGCAGATTTTCCACATAAAGAAGTGAAAAACATCTACAGATTTCATCTGGAGCTTTAAATGACAACCTTGCAATGAACACCTGAAGTGCAGACTGCTGTTTATTATATTTCTGGCAACTTAATTGACTGGAATAGTGGATAAACCACTTACTAGGGATAATTAGGAAGAAAAAATGTCCAGGTTTTACCCTGATCACCATTACAGTGGTCCATAACTCGCATTATGCTGCGGACTATGACCTGAACGTCATCAGGCGGCAAGTTCACATCTGAATTTTCACACGTCCCCAGAATGACCGCCCGAGGAACTTTCCTTCAACCCTGGAGCTTTCAGCTGTGAAAGGGCAACACGAGGCTCCCATCCTTCTTACTGGTGACTTCTACACAAAACCCTCTCATCAGGACCAGCCCACTTAATGTCCTATACACACACGCTCTCATAATAACCCCCAAAAGCTATGTGATTTCCCATCTATACCTCCATGCCCCTTACTTGACTCCAGCCCCCCCTCGCTCCCCACAAATGCCCCGGCAATGACCCTCTATTAGAGGAAGAACGTGTGAGCGAGTCTGCGATCATGTTTAAATGGAGGAGTGTGTCATTCGTGTGTTGACTACACAAATCTCTCCTCCATATCGGGGTCACAGCCAGTGCTCACCCATTTGTTTTGCTCCCGTCCTCACTGCACTGAAGCAGAACCCTTAATGATCGTATATACACGCGGCACGGTTAGAGTCAGCAATAGGCGGCTATAAACAGTCAAGCAGAAAACAGCATCACTGACAGCCGCCACATCAGACAAACACACACCTGCGAGTGAAAATCAAGTGCATTCTTCTAAATTCAAGCATAAAAATCAAAGCTGCATCACAAACAATTCAATGCCCTCCAATGATAATCCCTGCAGTAGAAGTATAACTTTGTGAGGAAAACATGTCCGAAGTGTTTTGTTTGCACTTAATGAGTTTTTTGAAGCTGGATCCAGAATAAAACTTAAAACCCTACGTAAAAACCAACAAAGAAACATGTAAAAACTATCTGGTCCGAACATGAAATCAACTCAAACTGCGATTACATATATTTCGTGGCACTTATCACTCAATTCTTAAACATTCTCGTCTTATAATGTTTTCTCTGCATAATTGCAGACATTCAAAATCTGTTCAAAAATATAATGACTATATAGTGACGTATTGTTCTATTCTTTTAATGAACCTTAAGGTTCCCAATCTTCTTGACCAATGAATTTCAATTGCTTTTCCTGTCATGCTTTACAACTGGACAATGACTTTAAACATTTTGAGACTGGACTCATGAAAATGAATATTAAGACAGTTTCAACGTTAAAAAAACATTCACAAAAAAAAAAAAAAAAAAATGGCCTAGAAATGCCAATTTATGACATGTATGACAAAAACATCACAGTCGGGAAGAAAACACAGACCTCTGGAAAATGCAAACCAGCAGGAGGAAGAAAGACAATCAAACTTTAAATTACACACAAGCGAAAGTGTTAAAATGTTCCATGTTATAAATATAAAATCGCATCAACAACTAGCCCCAACATTTCCACTAGTGTTTCCTGCAACGCTCCTGTGCATCCTAAAAAAAGACACTTGTCATCACAATAGTGATCTTATCTAAAACAAGCCATTGGCAAATTCTAAGCCTTTTCTTCTAGTGCAGACGCCTAGAGTTATCATGTGACTTTAGGCCACTTGTGGAAGCCTTGGTTCCTGAGCCACACACAACACAACCTTAGCTGCACGTAACGACTTCAGCATCAAAACACAGACATGAACAGCCAGAAACCAAGCTCAAATTTAGCATGGTATCATTCTGACAGCCAACACCCTGCAGTGCACATCATGGATGTGTCCCATATCAGATGTGATCGGAGGGGTGGGTGGGTGGGTGTGAATGCCTCTGGGGAGCATAAGGCAGAGCTGCTATTTATCAGGTTACAAAAAAAGTGGGTATTTATTGTGATGCTCTTGCTGCCTGTATGTCTGCAGTTCAGCCTCTATCTCTCTCTCTCTTCATCCCTCGCTCCATCTCGTGCAGGATGGTATGGAGAATATCAGTCTGAGCACGTGTGGCTCTTTTCTTCCACCACTACACATGTTCTCTGTCAGTGGCACATCTTGCAGCTGGCAGCCTCGTGACCGCTCATTCTTGACCATCTCTGCCATGTTTTCTTATAGACCATCTCACTCAAACAAGGCATTTCAGTAAAGCTGGGCAGTACTTGGAGTTTGTACGATCGAGTTTAAGCGATATGGCATGAGGCAATACTGTTAATATCGATATGTGACCCTGCAGCACAAAAGCAGTCATAAGTAGCACAGGTGTATTTGTTGCAATAGACAAAAATACATTGTATGGGTCAAAATTATTAATTTTTCTTTTATGCCAAAAATCATTAGGATATTAAGTAAAGATCATGTTCCATGAAGATATTTTGTAAATTTCCTACCGTAAATATATCAAAATTTAATTTTTTATTAGTAATATGCATTGCTAAGAACTTCATTTGGACAACTTTAAAGATGATTTTCTCAATATTTAGATTTTTTTGCTCCCTCAGATTCCAGATTTTCAGATAGTTGTATTTCAGCCAAATATTGTCCTCCTAACAAACCATACATTAATGGAGAGATTATTTATTCAGCTTTCAGATGATGTATAAATCTCAATTTCGAAAAGTTGACACTTAAGACTGGTTTTGTGCTCCAGGGTCACATATACAGTGAGGGTTGGGTACCGAAAGCCGGTGCCAACCAGTATATACACAAACCAAATCAGAATGCAGATTTTGGTGGCACTTAAATGCCTGAGCGATAGATTGAAATATGTGTCCTGGTTCTCCGAAATGGATGTGAGAAGCATGGGCATCGCTAGACCATTTTTACCAGGGCTATAGTGATTAGCTCCATAAACTGTACACAAATTCGTGATCGCCTCAGAGTCGGTCCCCCTTAAATTTCATATGAAAACAGCGGTGGTCTTCCGAAGTTATTCCCAAAATTCTGACAACTTGTCATTCTCTCTTTTCCCCTCGGCTCAGAATCATGAGTTTATACCCCACACTTCTGGCTTGAATTGACAAACTCGCTATTGTTGAGTTATAAAGTCCAAACTAGGAGATACAAACTTGCATTTTTGCAAGAAAATAGGTAAACGTTATATAAAGTGTACAGTAATAGGTTTAAATATTTCTTGCTGTAACTGTACAGATAATACAGTATGTCCCCTATGAACTGCATATGAGAATGTTATGTAGACTTATTGTTTAAATCAAATCTATGCTTTAAAAGTAGAGTAATCATAGCAGTTTTCTTCCATAGTCTGTCCGTTTAAACGTAATGGCATCTTTGATGACAGTATTCTACAAAAATTATTTGCATTCCGATTCTGACATCCAAAAGCACAACAAAATATATATATTTTTTTTCTTATTCCACGGATTTTACCCGTTTTCCTGCACTTGCTCCCAGTGTTTTATGCACACGCAGCTTCAAGAGACGTAACACTGACGTCTACTCCAAACATCAGCAAGCCATCTGAACACATTAAGGCCTAAAAGTACATTTAAGAAATTTAACACAAACTCTGACCTGCTTTGGATAATTTCTGGACGTTTTATTGAGTCTCAGAAAGCTGTTTGCTTACTCAAATCACGTCACGGCTGAGAGCCGCTATTCGAAACAGAAGTGAGATATGTAAATACCGGTCATCAGACAGGGAAACCGAAAGCAAAAAACTCCCAGTAAACAATGGAAACGGCTTCATGGACTCACCCGATCTTGTTCGTGAGGCAGCAGACGGACCGGAGGCAGAGAATCCAGAGACACGCAGCCCGTGCCGTCGCTATGAGAACTCCTGCTCACCAACCGGAAGAGCGGCCCTTGTTTCACCACCCGTCCGTGAGAAACGGCCCGCTTCAGAGACAGTCGGAGCTGCTGGTGGAAAATGCCCGGCCCCATAGAGCCGCTGCCCGACAGATAACCGGCAACATCTGCCTGGCACTTCAGAAAGCGTTCGATGCTCTTCAGGGACGATCCGCCGGGTTCGTGAAGCCCCTCTAGCGAGCGCTTGATGAGCTTGTTCCAATCCAGACCGGGTTTTTTACCAGAGCTCGAGGCGCTGGAACTACCTCCCGCCCGAGGTTTTGTGAACCCCAAGCGTCCAGGGTTTTCGGGGTCCTTGTAGGAGTTGAGCCCCTTATTGGACACCTTGAGGACGGAGCCATCTTTAACGCTGAGCTCAAGGTGCTCCAGGACCGTCTTGCGGTCAAGCCCGTGGGACATTGACACGGCATTGCAGATGCGCTCTTCGGACGGCCGCTGCTTTTGCTTTTTTACCTTCTTAATAGCTTCCAAGATCCAGGTGGTGTACAGCGGGTTGGCCAGCTTCACCATGGCTGCTGTAATACTGCCGGGCCGCGGCCCGACACACTTTCACAAGCGTTCGGAAGCACCCAGCGGCCTCAGCCCTGGCGCCGCCTCCTCCTCCTCCTCCTCCTCGCTCTTCGTCCAGGAGGCTATCCTTTGTCCCGGGAAGGTGTAGTAAGTCTCTCGGTGCCTGAGCAGGAGCTGTTAGAGAGGGAGCCGATCACCATAGCATAGGCTCCCTAAACCCCCCCCCCCCAACCTAGAACAGATCCGTTTAACCCAGTGACCCTTCCTGGGTTACCACACCAAAGCAAAGAGGTGAAGTATGCAACAGACAGCAACCACTCCAAGAGAAAGTAGAGTCGGGTGTCGTCTTATCCGCCCGTCTCAAAAGCAGTCAGTCCGGTACAGTCCTCGATTCTGACAGTTAGTGTTATCCGTTTAGATGGAGCATCTCTGTAAAGAACTGTAGCAGCACTACAACAACAACAAGCAGTCCAGAACAGATCCCTCACTCCAGAAAGCGACGCGGGCGGACCATCATCATCATCAGAGTAGTACTCTTCAGAACATTCTCCTGCAACCTGCACGAAGAAAAAACATGAAAGGATCAGACTCTGGAAAATACACGAAACATATTGCAACAACTAAATTAAAACTCCATACTACACTTCAAAAAAGTTTGGGCCCCACATGAGATTAGGACTCTTTTACTAAGCACTTAATAATTCTTATTGTACTGCATAACACTTCTACTGCTATTGAGGTGGGATACGGTTAAGGTACAGGTTAGGTGTGATTGTTAGGTTTAAAGGTGGGTCAACTGTAATTAATTAATAACAGCATACAGATGCTTTTAAACGCAAGTGTAATATTAAGAAATTGCATGTTCACAACTGATGCACAGTTTAAGTTGTGCATTCAAATACAATCAGTTTAAACAAGTTACAGCCATTATCAGCAGCAATACATTTTATTTTACTGTCCTTGTATTTGCATTTAATTATTGCGTCATTTGATGTGACTACTACTACAGCAAACTTGAAACCAAACATGACCCAAACACTGCAGTTAATTAATATTAGTTAGAACAAGAACACTAAAATAAAGTGCAACCCAATATATGAAACAAAAACAAAACGAGCTGCTTTGAGAACAGTTGTAAAAGCACTAAAATACAGTATTTCCAGTGAAGGGTTATATTAAAAATGTCTAAAACAGTGCCTGAGACAAAGTTATATGAACGGGATAAAACAGAATCAGTGGTTATTTTGTGTGCACAACAATATAAATGTTATAATGCAACTTTAAACTAAAGTTTAGCAATTTCACAACACTGTGTCAAGTGGCCACTTGTTAATTATCTGTAGATTAGGTGCTAATCATGTCAAACTGCAGAAAGGAAAGCACGAAACGTCAACACATGGCTAATAGTAAACAACACGGAGCTTGAACGATTTTTTTTAAATAATAATAATAATAATAATAATAATAATGTAAACAGCATTAGAAACGGCAGTTTAATAGTGGCTATAAATAAACTTTAGTGTAAAGTATTTAAGCATTTTTTTCCATAGCAAACGATGTAAACTTTTAAGTAAGTAGCGAAGCTAGTGCACTCGGCGGATGTTGTTAGCTTCAAAACACAAGCAGCGTGCACCTGAGAATAAGGACAAGGTCCCTTCGTTCCCTGAGATTTCACACCTTAACGATCAGAAAACCGCTTTTTCTGGACCTTTCCGTCTTTATTTTCCGTTAGGAGTCCTCGCGGCCTAACTGAACACACAATGCCAGCGGCTCCCGCGGTTAGCGCGCGCCTCAGCCGTTAAAAAAAGATCGCCAAGATTCCTTCCTTCCCTCAATCTGTGCCTCGAAGAAGCGCTTGATAAAAAAAAAAAATCCTCACGCTAGATGGCTTCCTCCACCATTTTTCTCCTCCACTTCCTTCCCCGCTCACTGTAAACCGAGTCCGCGGTGGCGGAGGAGACGAGGCCCGTGAGGGAAGTAGTTAGGCCTCGGTTAACGTTAGCGTCTCCCCACCCTCCCCCTTCATCTCCGCGGAACGTCCCCCCCTTTCCCTATACCTTCTCCCGCTTCTTCCCTGAAAGAGAGAACCACGAGTCCACTCGCTAGCCGAGAGCATTTTAAACCGTTACGCGTACTTGCGAGGTACTCACCGGGATTTAGGGTCGAGTGGACGCAGAGAAGGTGCCAGAACTCGTTCGAAACACAGACAACAACAAGCCCAAAAATGTAGCCAGAGAGCAGTGGCTCCAGAGCTGACGCCATCTTTGAGTGAAACAGGAGCTTGGCGCGTGGGGGAGGGGGAGGGGCGGGAACAGTCGGCGCTAGGGAGCGTCCGCAAAGTGCGAATCCGAATCAGAGATGGGATCAGATTAAGAAAGGGACTGCAGCGGGAGGAGAGGAGAAACAGAGGCGGGGGATAGTGCTGCACACATCTGAAGGGCGAATGTCCGTTGCTTCTGCCTGAAATGGAAGAAAAGGACAGCTGGTAAAGCGAAGGGGGAAAAAGAAAATAATAGAAAAGGCGATGTGGCGCGTTTAGGGAGCGTCTGAATGTTGCGGTCAAAGCGATGGAGTGTGTTTTTAATGTTAGAAGGGTATTTAAAGATCAAAGACGACTCTTCCACTGTCCACACCTCCCATCGGGGTTCTGCTCAGCCATTCTGCTTCTGTTTCCATAATGCAATGAAAAATGCATAAGCGCTGTGACAAAGCAAATGTTTTTATTTTGGGTTTGCTTCGTAAACAATGCATTTGAGAGTCTCTGATAGAGAGCTTTATGTAAATTTCCCGAAATTTCCGCAGTGCCATATGAGGCAAAGATGACAGGTGACCCACGCCAGAGATGTTTTTTAATCTAACACCCCTCGGGAATGTGAATATGTTGCCATCAGAAGTCATTAATTGAATATTTATGATATGATGTAGTTGCGTTGTAATTGCTGTAATGTTTGAGCTGCGTGAATATATTAATATTATGAATGCATAATTAGCTTACTATTCAGGGCATGTTCTAGACCATCCTTAAATCTTAAGAGGGTTCATTTAAATATGAATTAGGTAATTTCGGAATAGCCTAATTGCGATTATGTAATAAAAGTGCTTTTATTATTTTAGACCTATTAAACGATTCTGTATGGATTATCATATCAAAGCCACTTGTTTTGTGTTTAAAATGTAAACTTAATTTAAAATAACATATAAAATGACATTAACGCCTCCCTCAAATTTATTTTCTAAAATGTAAAACAATCAGTTAATTGTTCACATGCATTAATACATCACCTGACTGTAAATAACTTTACTTTGTTATATGCAATGATGAGCCAAAACTAAATGAAAGCCGAAATTAAGCTTAGAAAATAGCGGTCAGCGCATTTGCCATTAACTCACATCATCAGTCAGTGGAGCACTGCATTTACATTTACATTTATGCATTTAGCAGACGCTTTTATACTTAGCATTAAGGCTAACATTTTTTACCTAATATGTGTTCCCTGGGAATCGAACCCACAACCTTTTGCACTTCTAACACAATGCTCTACCACTGAGCCACAAGAACACAAATTGCATTGCATGTTCATATCACATGTTTGCATGTATTACTACATGAGAAGCACGCCGCAGCTCACTGGTGTCAAGGACTCGAAAGATATCCAGACAGCCAGCTTTAAATGTGTATACTTTATACATCTTTACAAACAGCAGTCAGGCAGGGAGTTGTGATTGTTTCAGTCGTTCCTGTCTTCTTAAGGACAGCTGTCAGATGCAGAGGTAGCTGGCAGGTGTGTTGTTTTAAGAACAGGAACTACTAAAAGGGAACTGAATTCAGAATTTAAAATCAGCCTGGTTTTGGTCAAGGCTTGTGTATTTATAAATCAAGATTTTAGGCTCACCTGTTGGTCGAAGTTGTATTAAAGAAAAATCACATTTAAGCGATTTCTGACCATTTATTGTAAAGCTGTAGTCTTTCAAAGGAGTTGACATTTTTCATTTTTATGCATTTGGCAGACGTGTTTAAGAGACTTACATGGCATTCGTTTTTTATTTCAGATTTCAGCTTTTGCTTTCCCTGGGAATTGAGCCCATGACCTTGGCGTTGCAAGCGCCATGCTCAGCTGTTACTGTTAGTATCATCTAGACATTTCTATTGATACACAGTCAAGGAGACAGATTTGCCGTCTTTGCTCTCTTTTTATTACTCTGTATGAAAATGAGGAAGAGACCTGAGGCTTTGTGAGAGGTCTTCAACATACTTCTCAAATAATGCCACTTATTTCAATGAGCAGACATCATGCACAGCACAATTACTTTGTATATACTCCGTTTTGAATAATATGATGTCACTGATATATTATAAACTAATTCCACATATTAAAACCACTATGATGCTTTGACAAGCACACACAGTATCGCCCCCTTTCATCTTAAACGCTTGCAGTAAAAAAAAAAAAAAGATAAAACTTAATGATTATATTTATGTTTAATGGTTAATTTGTGCCAATATGACTCAGATGTACTATAACTCAACCAAAGCAGCAATCTGACTAGATTAAAGTGTTTTTAAGCCTCAGTATTTGCTAGCTTCAGTTACTTGGTTTTTTGTTTAAAGGGTTCTCTAAGGTGTAGTTCACCCAAAACAGAAATTTTGCTGGAAATGAACTCGTCTGAATCCATAAAGAAATCTGCACAGATCAGACACCACTTACAAGTGAAAACATTCTTAAACAGATCTAAACCAATAGAGGATTTCAATGTCATCACTGGTTGTTATTATGATATTATGATGTTTTTATCAGCTGTTTGGACTCTCATTCTGACGGCACCCATTCACTGCAGAGCATCCATTGATGCAATGACACAGTTCTCCAAATCTGATGAAGAAACAAACTCGTCTACATCTTGGATGAACTGAGGGGGAGTACATTTTCAACAAATTCTCATTGTTGGGTGAATTCCTTAAATACTCATAAGTATTCAAAAAACAAACAAATATTTTTCCAGTAGCTCATTGGTGCCTATGGGTTGTTGTCCGCTAAAGTCATATTTAAAAACTCTTGTAGTCTTTTTTCATGATGAATAATATGTGTAATAAATCCTACATTTTTGGGGCATTTATGCTGGTGAAAGTGTGAAAACAGCATCATGTCAACACTCTCAAGGACTGAGGGGGCTGTCCTGTTTTCGAGTGCTACACTGTCGCTATAGAAACACACACATATAAAAATAAATAAAGCTGTACTATGAGGAGGTAGCAATAGCATCTGATAGACTTTCATAACACTATGTGGGTGAGCTGCAGCACAGACTCCATCAAATAAAGATCACGGTTTAATTAAAACATTAAGTTTAACTGTTGAGTCAGTCCCATAGTTATAAACATGAAGTGTTAATAAAGCATGTTAATCTGATAGATGAAAAGAAGTACAAGCACACCACTTGTAGTGACCTTGTTTGCCACACAAAAGCAATTTGTACATACTTTTAGAGAAGAGAAGATGTTATATGGGGTCATGGGCTCCAAACCATACACTGAAAAACTGCGAGCACAATTCGGGTTAGAAAAACATCCTCTGACCTGTGCTAGTGTGTACTTGAGCTTTTAAAAGACCTCTGTCAAACACTGGCTTCTCTAAGGTGAGATCGGGAGCAGTGAAGGCAGGTTGTAGGTTATAAGGGCGATCTTTGTATATCATCACTGTGCCCTTGAGCAAGGCACTTAACCCTAGGTTGCTCCAGTGGGACCGTCCCTGTAACTTAAGATGCAATGCAGCACATACGTGCCATCGCACTGTAAGTAAGTCGAATAAATTCCACCGGCCTTAGCTGATTTCTGATAAACAAGCCTATTCTATTCTATGTATTTTATTTGTAACAGTGCAGATTGCTAAAAGAGATCCAAAATGTTAATTCTGTCATTATTTACTCATCCTCATGTCATTCCAAACTTGTATGACTTTCTTTCTTTTATGAAACACAGAAAAAGATATCTTGAAGAACGTTGGGGTCAAACCAACATCAGATCCCGCTGACTTTCATTATGGATAAAAACCACAGGGAAAAATTCACAAACTTTTGTGTTTCTGTTAAGTGGTGAATTCTACTTCTTTCAGAAAGAATGCAGTGGTCCCAGAAATGATTTTTACACCTAAATCACACTTAAAATTAACGCTTTGAATTAGATATCAAAACAAATGACATCTGAAACTTTTCTCAAAACCAGCCTCATTGTTTTAAGCTCTGCTTTTTAACCAGTTGGTCTCAAGATGATTTTTAGTGAATGTAAGTCATTTTAAGTTCACACAATGGTAAAAAAAAAGGCACCTGAGGTGGCCAAAGTCTATTTTTTTTACCTTGATAATATACTGACAACCACCTTAAAACCAAGAGACAGCCACATAATGAATCAGTTTTTCCACAAGCTCAGGTAAATACTAATATATAGAAGGTGCACACAAAGTGCAAAACTAACAATTCTATGGCTTTAAAGTGTTTTCTCAGAACTGAAGTCTTGTCTACAATGGATCGGACATTGGCTTTGATGAAAAAGAGAGACACTGTTGAAGGGGGTTGGGGTGGATGATGACAGTCATGTCCACCACAGACATCCTTGGAACTAGTCATTACTGCTTTTGTCCGTGTGAACCAGCAAGCTTCCTGCTGGGTCTGGCTCATGGCCAACTCTCAAACCCCGTCTCCAGTCCCAAACCACTGCTCTCTACTTCTCCATAACACACACACCCCTCCCATCCTGGAGCAGACGGAGACATACAACGGAAATTTCCAGGCATATGTAACTGAGAGAACATGCCCCGCCCACTTCAACTAACCTATCTGTTGGCTCGCACTTTATAATCAACACGAATTCAAAACAGACCAGATTTACTTCCTTTATGCTAGTGGTCACATTGTACATGATTCCAGTGTTTGTTTTCATGATCTTCCATGCCTTTAAATTTTGGCAGACATCAAGCACAAAATTATGTTAAAAGAATATAGTTTACAAAAAAATGAAAATTTGCTGAAAATGTACTCCCCCTCAAGCCGTTCAAGATGTAGATGAGTTTGTTTCTTTATCAGGTTTGTAGAAATGTAGCACTGCATCAGCGTCTCATCAATGGATGCTCTGCATTGAATGGGTGCCGTCAGAATGAGAGTCCAAACAGCTGATAAAAACATCACAATAATCCACAAGTAATCCACAGCACTCCAGTCCATCAGTTAACATCTGGAGAAGACAAAAGATGAAACAAATCCAGCATTAAGACGTGTTAACTTCAAACCATTGCTTCTCCAGTGAAAAAGTTGTCTCACCTCAATCATGAGAGGAATCTGCACAGATCAAGCACTTATAACAATTGAAAACAGTGCAAAACAGGTTATTTTTGAGTGAAATATTCCTTTAAGTAACACACACACACACACACACACACACACACACACACACACACACACACACACACACACACACACACACACACACACACACACACACACACACACACACACACACACACACACACACACTCTCACACACACATACACACACACACACACACACACAAACATTTTTAGGAGAATTAGTTAAAACAGTAATTTTAACATGAATGAAATAAAGTTTACAGCATTATTAGCAACTAATGATATATTTAGCACTGGGAAATGCTGAGATTCTTAAACACTATCTTGGTTCCTGGAGGGCAGAAGCTCAAGTGAATAAATGAAAAAAACTTGAAGAAGAAAAGGGCCAAAATATGAAAATATCAAGTTGCACTCTAGGAGCCAGTTTTACTAAACAGAGCAAACTAGTGGCGAGCGCTATTCTAAAACAGCGCTGATGGGAGGGGAAATTTCTGCATGTGATTTACTAACAATGCGCAAATTAAAGAACACAAACACAACATCTCATTTACATATCGAACAAACACAATATATCAAGCACAGTGCAAATTAGCGTAGTCACAAATAAAGAAGCCACAGTACACTGAAAAGAACCGGAGGCCAAAAAATGAACTCTGAAAGGGGAACTCCTAATTCTTCACTGCGCATCTTTAATAAAACCTGACGGTACAATTTAACACCAAAAGACGGTTTGCGCTGGTGCAAGCTGTTAGTAAAACTGGCCCTGGATGTTTTCTCATTCACTGATTTTTTTTCAGTAAGATGTTACGTTATGGAAGTTAAATGTGAACTTAAACGGTCCGGTTAAAACTAGTGCTCTTGAAACTGAAGTTTGGCCTGCTTGAGAAACCCTGTCCTCCTCCTCCTCACTAACAACTCAATCAAAACACCTCCACCTCATCCAAACCACTACAGACGGGATTCAGCACAAAGCCTGTAAGCAGAGAGCAACTTCAGCAGGATCTCTCTGACACTATACTTCACTTCTGTTTTTCCTTCTCAGTCCCTCAAGCACACAGAAGTGCACTCCTCTTTCTAGGTGAAGTGTACTTCTGCCGGCCTGTTCATGTCCCCTTGTTGAGGAAACGGTGGAAAATTCTGGAGGTTTACAGTGATTTCAAAAAAATCTATCATCTATCCATCCATCCATCCATCCATCCCTCCATATTTGAAAATTTTCAGAACTTTTAAACATGGATGTGTCAAGCCAACATTAAAAGTTTGTTGTGATAAACTAGGTAGGCATTAGTTGAATTGTATGAATGAATTTATGAATGTTTGAATTTCTTTCTAATTACAGTAATTTCAATTCAACTTTACACAATAAAACTCACTTTGCAGTTATTCTGAAATTTTGAGTTCAAAGTTTTTTTTACCTCTGTATTTATTTTGGTTATTTATTCTGTATATATGCTTTTTTATTTTTAAATAAAAAGAGTTTATCATAGAGTAAAGTGTGTCTTTCTTCCCCAGCCATGGTGGAATATTCTCAAAGGGGCAATATCTCAGGTTTCACAGGGCAGTCAGAACAAGGAAAAGAAGTCATGGAGCATTTGGCCCTCTGGCAGCCCAGATTCTTTACTCTGAGTCTGCAGTATAATTACAATAGGAGGATGGAAACAGAGACATAAACTACATGTTCTTCACAAGGTCATGTGACACAGTGCAGTATATATTTACAGGGCAGGATACACTGCAGACAACAATGCAACCTTAGACCTTCATGCATTCCAGCAGGGGCTGTTGGCTGGTATCTCTTCTTTTGAGCCCATAGCAGACAATGTGTGCCTCTCTCTTTCATTCTCTCTCTCTCTCTCTCTCTCTCTCTCTCTCTCTCTCTCTCTCTCTCTCTCTTTCTCTCTCTCTCTCACTCTCTCTCTCTGCTGTTTTGGGAGTGAGTGGAGGACGCCCCGTTCTCCTGCTCCTTTCTGCCCACACTCACACAAAAAAATTAAATCGGTTCACTCCAAGCAGAATCGATATTTTAACATTTACCATTCCGAAACTGGTTCTGGTGGAAGAAATACCGTTTAATAACGTTATTTTTTAAAAACAAATTTCTTTGCCTATAATTTGCCTAATAATAATAATAATAATAATAAAGTACAGTGTTTTCTTTACTCAAAAAGAAAAGGATAAAAAGAGAGATCTGGTAATTTAAGCCAATAACCAGCCAATACAGCATCATCTTTTGTAGATTTTGGCCAAATGTAGGCTACTAAACAAACAAACAAACAAACAAACAAAACAACAACAAAAACAACAACAAAAAACCTATCAACACTTTAAAGACATCAAAGTATTTTTAAGATATTTAAAAATGTTTGCTGCGTTGTTTAAAAAAAAAAAAAAAACACTTGTATAAGATTGCGTTTTGAGAGTGAAAAAAAACATAAGTCACAGCGCACGTCGCATTTTATTAGTCCTATTACTTTCCGAAATAATGAAGGCTAAAATGCCTGTAGGCTAAAGCAAAATGTTTACAAACATTATAAAAACCGTTATTAGTTTCTCTCCAAAACAAATCCTCTAAAGTTTAGGCTATAAAAACATCAATCCAAAAACAAATTAATTTAAGGTGAAGCTGCATGTTGTGTTCACTTGTGTTATCTTTTATTAATATTTAAATTTGTTTGATGATCTGAAACATTAAAGTGTGACAAACATGCAAAAAAATAAGAAATCAGGAAGGGGGCCAACACTTTTTCACACCACTGTGTATATACACACACACACACACACACACACACACACACACACACACACACACACTGGGCCTTTTTAGGCTGGTAAGCATTCACCTAGCAACCACCAAGAACACCCTAGCAACAGCATAGCAACACCCTGACAATCACCTACAACAAACAAGTCTATCACTCTTACAGGGACCAGCATGATTCATATTTACTTTATTTAAAATTCTGATTGAATAATTTGTGTATTGGTTCTGTTTTGAAAGGTCGTGTCCATGTACCTCCAGGACGAACATAACTGGATTTGTTTCAAATTGATTTCTGCCATTTTTTGTGAGTTTAAGTGTAGCAGCCAGATTCATGTTACCCCCAATCCTGCTTTATGCTGCTCATTATATCAGCTCTGGCACTCTGATAAAAGAGCCTGTCACTCTAATGAGACTAATCGCCATGAAATTGAAGTTAAGAGTCAGTGAGAAGTGTCTTTAATTCAATAGTACAAATCCAAATATGATTAGATCCTGACAGAAATAGCTGAAATGCATTACAACGGTTGGCTGATTGTAGTTATTTATCATCCCTGCTCTGCGAGTAAACAAAAAAATAGCTGTAAAATACAATGGCAATGTCTCACATTAAATAAAATCAGCTTCGACAGTACATGGAAAATAAATTACTGTTATTGGATTATGTCCAGTTTATAGGACACGCAGAGACAGCTCTCCTGTCCTCTGAACTGTCTTGATAAATTGTCATTTATCATTGCACTTTTTATTTATTTATTCATAGACAGATATCTAATATTACACAATAATCTCTCTCTAATAATGCTGGCATTCTTGTCAAAATGGAATGTTTTCAATGTCATAATCAGCATGCAGTCTGTGGGAGGGCTGTTCTGGTTTGTGTTTTGATAGTTAATCTTTGGGTGCCCTCACAGAACAGACACTCGGCCCCGGGGCCGCGTGACCCCTGACCTCTTACAATCACTAATCTAATACATCAGTCTGCCTCTGCCCATTGCAAACTCATGACATCACTGCTTAACCCTGATTCTTTTACTCTTGTGTGTGCTCCACTAATTCTACTGTCATCAGAGACACAAAAACCAACCAAAAAACACAAATACTTTTAAGTGACCTCGTTACAGCTGAGCTTCTGGAATAGAATACATCCTAAAACAATAAACTAGACGCTTAGGGTTTCTTAAAGGAATAATCTGGGTTGAATGCAAGTTAATTTCAATCAACTGCATTTGTGTTGATACGCAAAAAAAAAAAAAAAAAAAAAATCAGACACTTTTTTTTCCTTTTTTTCATTTGAGGTTTTATGGCAACAAAGTTGTAAAATTGTGTATAACTTAACTTTACATGGAAAATGCTTGCATTAAAATCATGTAACCTCACCATAATCTTAGGAAAGTGAGTATTTAACATTTACAGAATTTCTAAAAGTACTATGGAAGTCAATGAGTACCATCAGCTGTTCGGTCATCAACATTTTTCAAAATATCTTTTGTGTTCAATACTGGTTTGGAACAACTTGAGGGAGAGTAAATCATTATAGAATTTCAAAAACTACAGTATATGAGTATAGTTCAACTCCCAGAAAATATGTATAATTTTTGTTTTGAATAAATTAAGTAAAAGAGTAACTAAATAGATAAAAGAGTAACCCCAAATTCTGTCATTATTTAATCTTGTGCTGAATATATTTAATAAATGGAAGAGTAAGTCTAATTACTTATTTAAATGCTTTTAATTAAAAAAAATGCAAGTGAAAAATGAACTTGTTTACTCATTAATTTTAACTGATTTGTAGTGAATCTGGAAAATTCCTTAATATAAATAGTTTGCCCCGAAAAAATGAAAATTCTGTCTTTATTTAGTCACCCTTGTGTTGAATAAATTATCTAAGTAGAAGAGTAGCTCTTGTTACTTATTTAAAAATTAAAAATTGGATTCAAAGTTAATTTGTTTACTTGCTACTTTAGAAAAAACGGAGTCTGATTACGGAATGCCTGTTCTATGCAACATTTCCTTCCCAGGTCTCTCCCTGATAATGTCCTGTATCTATAAAGTGACAGATTCCCTCCCAGAAACCACCAGCAGGCACCAGGCACAAGCACACAAAGCACCGCACACACGGATGCAGCAGCTGTAGAGCTCACACTTCTCACATCGTCATCTTTCGCAGCAGACAGAGAGTGTGCTGAGGACTCAACGGTTCATTAATAATGGAGCAGCAGGCATGGGTTCCACGTCCCTCTACAGAAGTCCGTCCCAGTGGAGATGCGGCGAGCACATCCTCCCTCTCAAGTCTCAGGTATTCGCTCACAGGCCAAGGAATATGAGTTGACGTAAAGAGAGCACATTTCAAAGAGATAAACAGAGCACAGACTGGCAGCCCTGCTGTTTGGATCCTTCGGGCTGCTGGGAAACTAATGATCCGGCATCTAACTTTGTGGGATCCTTTCCAGAGCGGGGGTCCTCCATCACCTGGAGAGCTGTTCAGATGTTGTTCTCTTGTTATAGCACCACTGTGGCCTCTAGCAAGACATCTAACCTCATGCTGCTCTGAAGGAGTGGCACCAGGTAGATGTCAATGATATAAGTATGCAAACATTAGTATTTTGCCAACGCATTGCAAGTGGTGCATTCTTGTTTTACTGTAGTGATTGTGCACTAAACATCTGATTAATCAGGAGTGATGCAGATTTCTAGAGTAAGGGTGTACTTCTTCTTCTGTGAAGAATACATTTTTTTTTTTTTTTTTACAATGACAGTCAATAAGGTCCAGTGCTGTTTTGGACCCCATTGACTTTTATTGTATGGCTGAAAAGTTGAAAAACTCTTATAGTAGTAGGGGAGACCGGAGGCATTTGTAGTACACTCAATTCCTCCAATCAGAAACAAGCTTGAGTGATGACACTTAATCTGCACATGCGCTATTCTCTCAAAAGTTTTTAACAAAATACTGATTTCTGAAAATACTTAAGTTACTTTTTGAATGTACAGCTTTTTTCTTCTGCAGTCTAAAGGTTAGACGACTGCCAATTTAAACTAACATACACTTTATTTCTAGGTTATTGATAAGAAATGAACATGAACAGCCTGTTAATATAGGAGTGGCTAGCTAGAATGAGATTTTATCATGGCTGCAACATCAGGACTATTATAACACAATGTTACATGGCACAGTGTGAGCACCTTGTTGACATCCTTTTCTGTTATACAAAGGTAAAACTATACATTTAAAAAATATTAGTGTTACACATTAAAAATTGTGTTGCTTTTAAATCTCATTTGTAAGTCGCTTTGGATAAAAGCGTCTGCTAAATGACTAAATGTAAATGTAAATCTGTTTAAAAAATAAAATGAATATTATCTCCACATGATCTCATTGAGTTATTCTCTTAATGTGTCCATTTCATTAAAGTTTGATTAAATAAAGACTGTTCTCATTAGCTGATTATTGTGTTTGAGTAAAATATATTTAAATACTATATTAAAAATGAAATGTGTGTGTGTGTGTGTGTGTGTATTAATATACTAACATACTAAATATTAAATCTAGTTACCGCTAGAGTAGCTGCCTACTCTTCTGCAAAAATAGAAATAGAATTTTGCTTTTTGAACGCATATGATGCCTGACATCTAAAAGAATTTGAACCATATATATATATATATATATATATATATATATATATATATATATATATATTGATTTAAAATCTTAAAGGGATATTTCACCCAAAAATGTCATTCCAAGAACTTTGTTCATCTTCAGAACACAAATTAAGATATTTTTGGTGCAATCCTAGAGCTTTCAGACCCTCCATAGACAGCAACACAACTGAAACGTTCAAAGCCTGGAAAGGTAGTAAGGACATCGATAAAATAGTTAATGTGACATCAGTGGTTCAACCGTAATTTTACAAAACTACAAGAATACTTTCTGTGCACAAAGAAAAGAAAAATAATGACTTTATTCAACAACTCATCTCCTCCACGTAAGATTTGACACGTGTGTGCAATCCTCTGGAAACAAGGCACAGTGCATGCGTCACGATACTCTGAAGAAAATATAACTGGTGTTTGCTATAGTGACCCCTTGATATAATTCAGGTAGCTAGATATAAACATTCTAACAGTTTGACTAACTTTAACTTGCTCTGCATAGTTTTCTCAAAACTGTCGCTCAATCATCACAGCAGCAAAACTACATATAGAACTTATGCACCAGAGAAACAAGCGCAGCCATCTTTAGAATGCTGTCTTTGAACTTCCGTTTTGTAGCAGCTCTATATATTTCTATGGCATTGTAGTTTATGAGTAATTAGCTGGTGAAATGGATTTACTTGCTGTAGTGTAAAGGCAAGTTATCATGAGAATAGTTTGAAGCAGATGTCATAAATGTCTGGGAAGATTATAAAGGAGTCATGACATGGATTTTTTTTTTTTGTTTTATCGTTCCTTGAGGTTTACTTATAATGCAAATAAAGTTTTTTGCACAAAAAAACTTTTTCAACCCTCATTCTGACCCTCTCTCTAAAGTGACCTGTTTTTAAGGGGCGTGTCCTTTAAGGCTCCTCAGGAATCAGCCGCTGTTATGATTGGCTAACGTCATTTGTTTCTTTGTGACTGTCCATGACATTGTGCCTCATTTACAAAACAAAATCCTCCAACACGATCCGGGACTCCTTTAAAAATAAACCATCCACTAGTTCCTTACGCTGGGATCCTTCTGATATCTGCACAAAGAGCTGTTTAAACCAAACGCGTCAAAGTGAACGTTCTTTCACTCCGTTTGTGAGACGACAGTCTCATATCTGTATACTGCATCCAGTGCAGACAAGATAACGGCGGTGATGGTAATTTCTATTTGCTTTTAAGCGACGCGTCATCACATTTAGCGAGATCAAGCGTCAGCTGTTAAGCCAGTGAATGGCAGTGGGCGGGGCCTATGGTGAGAAGATGACTATTCACCTATGACTTGCTCTGGAGGCGTGTTTATGCAAATGTGTGTGCCTTTGTGACGTCACCTAGTACCTCAAATCCAAACCAAGCCATTTTTGGAGCTTAATTAAAAAAAAATGCTTTGCTTATAACGAGGAGGACGTTTTAAGCTATGAAACTTGCAGAATGTTTTAATGGTACAAAGAGTTCTTATATGCCAAAATATCAAGGCAAATTTGATTTCTCATGTCATGACCCCTTTAAAACGGGAGGTTCATTCACAAATTCGTAAAATACACAAGGAGAGCTGAAAAGGGGAGGAGCTAGATGAGGTCTATTACACTAATCCCTCTATAGCGCCCCTTGTGGCGACACTGAGAATGAACGCTGCGCTGAAAGTGACAGTTGTGTACATTGTAACAGACAAGAAGCAGACTTCACACACTGTTAATAATTGAGCAACGCAGCAGACGACACTTGGAGAGCGCAAACACTCCCGTTTGACCTCAGAACACTTTAATCTAATTGTGGTATGAAACACCCATCATCAATTTTGCACGAGTCTTTCTGTTAAGGATCTAGTTAAGCATCACTCGGGATGGACTACTAGATGATGGGAGATAAGGGATCTGAAATGTATGCATTATTAACAAATAAAGAGGACGGAGACACAGGCGTGGGCGAGAAAATAATGGGGCAGAACGGAGTGGAGAGTTCTGAAGCTCAATGGGACGGACTCCATTCCTGTTCGTCTCTCTCTCCAGCTGTCAGCTTGCAAGCTGTCTCGTGGAGGGGGTTGCCACGGTGACAGGAGGCCACATGTCTTAAGGGCCTCAAATTGGTCAAAGGACCCCATTGTTCTGGTGCTAAGCTGCCTTCACTAGGTCTGCAGGACGGGGAGAGGGGTTTCCCTCCTTCACACGCCACAGAAAACACACTTCGCACAATCATTTTAACCCCAACAGCGGCACACGCACACCATGAGAGTTAACCTACAGGGTCAAAATGAGTATACAACACTGCATCAGTCGTCTAATCACAATCCATTCATTGATTTATTGCAGTTGCAAGGGATAGTTCACCCAGAAATGAAATTTCTGTCATCATTTACTCACAAACTTTGTGGAACATAAAGATATTTTTAAGAATGTCGGCAACCGAGCAGTTGCTGGCAGCCATTGGAATCCATTGTAAAGGGAAAAATACTATGGAAGTCAATGGCTACTAACAGTGCAGTTTACACACATTCTAACTAACTGTAACTAACTGGTTCTACAGAAGAAACTCGTACAGGTTTGGAACAACTTGAGGCAACTAATAAATCAAACTCATGGTGTGGTCACTCAGATAAAGTGAATCTCGTTATTCTCAACTTTGGTCAATATGATATTGTTTATTTTGTTATTATGTTCTTATTTTTTTTTTTTTTTTTGTCTATTTTTTTGATTTTTTTGTGTTTGATGGGTACGTTAGAGTATGTGAAGGCCTAACTGATTACTTCCACTAGATGTCAGTGTTATTTCTATAATAAAACTAAAGAACACAGTCTAGCCAGAGACAGCATGAAAAGCCTTTTTAGGCCCTTCCAACTAAATACCAATAAAAACCCAAACTGCATTGGATGGAGAACAACTGGTCATCAGGTACAGCACAGGTGTGAGTCTATGCTGAAATAATGCCTCTGGATCTCCGAAACTGAACTTGGAGCCTGACTACAGGACATAAATAATTAAACGCTGTTGCAGTGCTGTTTCTCTCATGGATACACTACAGCAGCACTGCTGAGGATTGATGCACATAAAACATAATGTGTGTGCTGGTAAACAAACACAGCTGCAGACGGCTGCAGTAATGATTTCCAGGTTGTTTATACGTATTGACAGTTTTGTGGGACACTGAAAACGTAGAGTAAATATAATTGTAAATAAACAGTTCTTTCGAACTCCTATTGTGCTCCATTCCCTCTTTGAATTTTCCATTAGCTTCAAACACAGTCGGCTCTTTCGCAGCACGAACTGCAATCACAGGAGCAATGCACAACGGTGAAAAGTGGCAGATTAAAGTACTGAGAGAATCCCACTTGCATTTCACGTTTTATGAGTGTTGCTCCCATTCCAAAACGAGACGACTGACTGCAATTACAAGAGTATGTGAATCCTATGAACGAATGTTAAGAAACCTGTCAAGAGCAGGTCTGGAACTTATTTGTGACCTCAGACCATGAAAGAGATTTATACATCATCTGAAAGCTGAATAAATAAGCTTTCCATTAATGTATGGTTTGTTATCAATATACACATATAGAGAGATTATTTAATTGAGATAAACAGCTGTGAAACATGTATAGAAGTAGTTAGAAATTATACTGTACTGCAAAAGCTGTTTTGTTTTTTATGCATTAATTACCATTTTAATGCAAGCAATTACAGAATATCAGTAATGAGAATAAAACATGGACAATCAAACAGTTTGACTAAATGCATTATGGTAACGACAATGTGCTTGACGCTAAAAATAAATGACACGTACACTAAAAAAAACTTTTCTATGCAAAATATATTTTTTCTGTTTATAGGTTCAAATATGATAATCATCCATGTGATATTTAAAGCAGGCCCTATAATTTCTTGCCTGAGCGTTGTGAAAGACACAAACAATGGTTGAAGGTTTGAACGCAAATATTGTATTGTACTGAACTGCGAAGCAGGCAAACTTAAAATAATAAAACAAACACCACTGTCCAATTATGTAAAACAATATGAGATTAGCACAGGAACAGCAATGCAGTCACCCAAGAGAAGATTTAATGAGTAGAAGTAATCTAAACGATAGTACAATCTTCTTTCATCCATCAAAACTAAAATGGTATAAAAAACTAACAAAAGAAATTTAAAAGATAACAAGAGAACAGAGCAGTATATTATCAGAAGTTCATTTGACGGTAATTAAACGGTTAACTGACGCACAGATGATTGAGGAGAGTTCGGTTCTGGTTCCTGAGAGAGATGTGGCTCAGAAACTGCGCTGAGTCTTCCCCGCGTCTTCCTCCGGCTCGCTGTACTCGGCTCCGGAGACGTGTGATCCACCCAAACCAGCCCCACGGCCTGCAGGTCCACGCTCCTCCGGTTCCTCAGACTGCGTCGCACAGAGCCTCGACTCTTCGCCACAGGCTTCAGGATGTCGTCGATGTTGAAGTCCGTCCGCTGCCAGGGCGCCAAACTAGGCTCCGTGTGTCCAGTGTTGCTCTCATCAGTAACTCTCTCTGACTGACCGCTCTCAGCTACTTCCTCTAGCTTTCCACGAGGGCTTTCCTGCTCCTTCTGTTTTTTATCACTTAGCTGCTCTAAGCTCTCACTCTTCATGGAGTCTTCACTTGGTACCTTGCAGCTTATTACAGTTTCTTGGTTCTCGGAGCGCTCTGTTTCATGATGCACTGGACTGTCTCGGTACACTGAGGTACATCCAGGTGGCTTTTGGCTCTCAGTATCTTGTTCCCTAGTTTCACTGATAATAGCTGGACTGTCAAGCTCCTTTCTTTTTTCTGTGCATGAGCTGCGACGTTTGCGCACGGGCCTCCCTGAATCACGTCTGGCTTTGGAAGCCTTTGACGCCAAGTTTCCTCTTTCTGCAACTGAGACTTCCACACAAGTCACGCCCACAGTGGAGCTCAGCGTCTGCTCGTTCTCATTGGTCCGTGCGCAGGCAGTGTCCAGACTCACCATGGGATGAACGGTCATGCTTTGGGGAACGCTGGGAGTCTGAACGCAGTCTTGCTCTCCATCTGTGTTGGAAGAGTACAATTTTACATTAAATGTTCAAAACACAAGCATAATGTAGTTCTGTGTTACCAAACTCTAGATTGTAAAACGCATCCAGAACCTCATTTATTTTAGCCTCTAAACTCATAAAACCTGTTCTTCCATGCAACACAAATGGAGATATTTTGAAACTTTTTTTTTTTTATATTTGTAGCAATAGCCATCAATACATTGTATGGGCCAAAATTTTCCATTTTTCTTTTATGCCAAAAATCATTAGGATATTAAGTAAAGATCATGTTCCATGAAGATATTTAGTAAATGTCCTACTGTAAATATATCAAAAATTCATCTTTGACTAGTAATATGCATTGCTAAGAACTTCATTTGAACAACTTTAAAGATGATTTTCTCAATATTTAGATTTTTTTTGCTCCCTCAGATTCCAGATTTTCAAATATTGTCCTCCTACCAAACCATACATCAGTGGAAAGATTATTTATTCAGCTTTCAGAAGATGCATACATCTCAATTTTGAAGAATTGGCTCTTAAAGAGTGGTTTTGTGCTCCAGGGTCACATTTATTCCTGTGATGGCAAAGCTAAACTTTTATTACTCCAGTCTTCAGTGATACATGATTCTTTAGAAATCAGTTTAATATGCAGATTTTTTTCTTATAATTGTCAGTGCTGAAAATTACAAATGTATTTAATTTTTTTTTGTGTGAAAAATGCTTATTAGAAAGTAGAACAGCATTTAAAAAAAAAAAATTATCTTTTGAAACCGTATTCAACAAGGATGCATTAAACTGATCAAAAGTGACAGTACAGACAGTAACATTGTTATTAGTTTCTTTATAAAAAAAAAATAAAATAAATAAAAAAAAAAAAAATTCTTACTGGCCCTAAACTTTTGAAAGGTAGTGACTAAAAAAACTAAAGGTCTTGGACATCAATGATATCAAACCTAGAGCCAATAAGATTTTTTTTTAAAGCAAATATTGCCTTTTTATATAGCATCTTATATTTGAATATAATGCATCCAAATCATCTCATTTACATTACTCAGTCCATTCAGACTTCACATTTTTAAGGTGCCTCAGAAAAACAAACACTTTAAAATTAATGGTGTTCAACATTTACTCTGTAAGCAATATTTGAGCTTCAACTTTGTTAAAACCTCCATGAAGTTTTGGCGGCCCATGGTGGTTTAATCAGACCACTTTATAAAACAAACAACATTAAGAGTCATTAATGAAAGGCTTGCACCTATTTGTTTTCCTGACTGAGCCGGTGCTGGCGTGCTGTTGAGACTGTTAGACGTCTTCTCAAATATAGGGCTGAGAAGAGGGTTTTTTGAAGCATAGTCTCTTTTCCCATACAGAGACCGATCCACCTCCTTATTACCAAATCCTCTTTTTCCTCCAGACGTCCTGGAAGCAAGACAACAAGCCGCAGTGAGGAACACTGACAGACTTCACACAGATGTGCTCAAAGGCTCTAGACACATGAAATCACACATCATGCTATTTATACACAGAGTCCAAGTCACATTAGTGTTCTTATGTCAGGCTCAGCGTTAATAATCAGAGCTTAAAAAGCCCCGTCACGTGTCAGCTTGACTTCTGAAAGTATAAAGCAGAAATCCACTTCTTAAGCGTCACACCTTCATCTTTCCTGAAGCAGACGCTGCTGCTGTACGCGAGCTTCTCCTCTTCTCAGGCTCATTCTCTCCTGGTTGCTGAAACAGAAGAACAGAGCCGGATGACTGAAATTATATCTCTGTCAGCCTTCTGATGCTATTCAATAAAAAGCCTGAACGCACGCACACTCAAATTTGGGATCTAAGCTAGAAATCAAGTTTTAGGACTCTGTAAAATGTAAAAGTAGTAAAGTAAAATAAAGATGAAATATTATACTCATAATGCAAAGCGTAAAATAACTCTCTCTCTCTCTCTCTCTCACACACACACGTACATAAGGAAGGATTATGTACAGTACAGACCAAAAGTTTGGAAACATTACTATTTTTAATGTTTTTGAAAGAAGTCTCTTCTGCTCATCAAGCCTGCATTTATTTGATCAAAAATACAGAAAAAAATGTAATATTGTGATATATTATTACAACTTAAAATAATTGTTTTTAATTATACTTTTATTATACTTTAAATTATCATTTATTTCTGTGATGCAAAGCTGAATTTTTAGGATCATTATCACATGATCCTTTAGAAATCATTCTAATATGATGATTCATTATCAAAGTTGGAAACAGTTCTGCTGCTTAATATTTTTTTTTAGAACATGTGATACTTTTTTAGGATACTTTGATGAATAAAAAGTAAAAAAAAAAAAAAAAAAAAAAAGAACCTATGTTTTTAAAATATAAATATTTTGTAAATAACCATATACACTACTGGTCAGTAATTTGGGGTCAGTAATTTTTTTTCTTTCTTTTTTTTAATAAAATCAATACTTTTATTCAGCAAGGATGTGTTAAAGGCCGTGTTGCAGGGTTAATTTTTCAACGAATTTGTGCAATTTGCTTGTTGGTAATGAACATTTAAACTGTTATCCATTGTATTTTATGTTGTTGGGTATCACAAAATGGAATAAAATACGAAAAAGTAGGTACTATCTTACAGCGGTTTGCAACGATTCTCCTTTCCCCCACAATGCATTGCATTACGTCACATTGGGGAGAGAATTTACCAAAGCCTGCCTTGAGAGCAATTGAGAGTGACTAGAGAGACGAGTAGTAGACGAGAGTATTCAGATAGCGCAGATTATAGATATAGATATAGATAGATAGACAGACAGACAGACAGACAGACAGATCGATAGATAGATATCGACCAACAGCGACCAAACGCACTCACTTCCCTACAGCACCAGCTTTCCAACGCAGTTTCCACACAAGCACCAGCCAAACATAGCGACAGACACGCGGCTACGTTTGCAACAACATTTTTTACCAGAGGAAGGGATAAACGCTTAGAAATGCCCATATAGCTAGCATGATGCCTTCTATTTCTAGATGACAAAGACAACGTTTACCAGTACGACACTATGACAAAGGTTACCGGTACTTATCTGAACTAACATCATGATCACTGCCACTAGATATAAAGAAAACGTTTATTTTCACTCGGTGCTATCCAATGACAGTAAAAAAAAAAAAAAAAAAAAAAAAAAAAAAAAAAAAAATTCACCAACTCTCAACTCATTCTCCTCGGACCATGCATTTAATTGGCTTTGACGGCCATCAGTTCTTGGCAATTCCTCATTTGCTCTCTCACGTCTGGCTGGTTCAAAATTATAGGGCTGCGGGCCATCATACATGTTGCCTCTTGCCACCTCTTCCTCATCCCAGTTTTTATCGCAACTTTACGTTGTCCTAAAATCGTTTTTTCAATGTGTACCACTTGCATAAACACTGCGTCCGTAGGCAGTATTATCCGTAGGGGCTGTCATTGTTGTTTCGCGTCCTGTGTGACGTCGGAACTCGGAGTACATCGATCTAGTAAGAGTTCACAGGTGGGAAGTCACGGTTTTGACTGCCGTTCCAGTGCACTTTCACGGGTTTAAGGTTGGAAAAACACGGGTTACGGGTTGCCTGGAACGCGCATCATAATAGGCTGAGGCTACCTTTCCTCCACTTCTCCCCAATGTGACGTCATCCCCGAATTGCGTAAAAAAACCTGTTAATACCAAAAACGTAAAAAACTGGTCTTTAAGGCCATTTTTGAGACATTTTAGATTTTTTTTTTTTTTTTTTTGAATAAATGCAGTTCTTTTTAACCTTTTATTGATCAAATATATTAGACAGCAGAACTGTTTCCAACACTCATAATAAATCAGAATATTAGAATGATTTCTAAATGATCATGTGATAGACTGGATGTTACATGTGACACTGAAGGCTGGAGTAATGATGCTGAAAATTCAGCTTTGCATCACAGGAATAAATTATTTTTTTAAAGTATATTCAAATAGAAAACTATTATTTTAAGTTGTAATAATATTTCACAATATTACTGTTTTTTCTGTATTTTTGATCAAATAAATGCAGGCTTGATGAGCAGAAGAAACTTCTTTCAAAAACATTAAAAATAGTAATGTTTCCAAACTTTTGGTCTGTATTGTATGTATCAATGTACAAAATACATATTTTTTTGAAACATGAAACACAGGTAAAAAGGGTAATCGCTGAATCTAGAGTTTAAAAGAGGTGATTGCAGATATGAGACCTCACCTTTCTTTTTCTACAGCGAGAGCGAGTTGCTTTAATGCTGGAGTTACATGAAAGTGTCTGTTCAGAGCTAGCAGAAGACTTCTGGTCATCCTCTACTGCTGACGAGAAAACATTAAGCCATACAGATATATTAACAAAATATTCACGCACTCTTCTGTTCATTATACACACACACACACACACACACACACAGATACACACACACACACACACACACACACAGTTAAGAGTCTAACAGCTAAAGTAATAAAAGCAGTTTAACAACACAGTTCTGCTCATGAGTTTGCATTCTCAAAGAAATGTATAATAATGATCATAAAAGTTGCATTTTGCTTTTATAATTTAGTACTGCCCCGAGGAAGCTATTTGACTTAATGCACATTCACTTGCACTCCACAAGACAAAATAACAAACGACATCTTATTTTATAACATTTACACACTTACTGCAAAAAGGACATTTTCATAATCAAAGTTAGGTGTGTTGCTCTTAATGAAGTCTTGCATACACGGATCCGCAGGTTTTAAGTAAAGACAGCTAAAGTTAATGTAAGAAATACATTGAACAATAGGGGTGTAACGATTCATTGATATGATGTCTGATGATACAATGCATCGATGCCACACGTAAAATATCCATATCTGTAATATAAATAGGCAGCTTATTTGGCACTGTTTACATTTTCACATAATGTCCGTCTATGCATTACCGCCAACACGTGCATTCTCGCTCAAACTCACCGATTAGGACTCGGTATAAGGCACAAGGTGAGCATAAAAGACACTCAGATTGTTTGTGGAACAGTCGAGCGTTGTGTGAGAAGTTTTCAGCGCACACATCTGAAGCGCGCGCACACAGACAGCCGCACGAGCGAATACTAAGTTGAGCTATCTTCCGCTTTTTTTGTGCATGGATCAATAAATACATAATTACATCTAAACGCGCGTTTTGGGGAATATCCTAGTAAACACAGTTAACAGTTCAGAAAGAACAGGCATGTGTGTATTAAATCCGTGCTTGCTTCTTAATGTGAAAGCAAACTAATAATAAATCTAATGCTGTCAAAGAAAAATAAAAGTGCTCACTGCTCCTGACTAAATAACCGTTATAACATCAGAAATTATTCATCTATATTTAGTTTTAAACAGTGAAGACTGTGCAGTTATTTACATTTGATTATTACATTTCTGTAGCGTACCTTAAAATGTATTTTAGACTGAGCTGAAAACCTGAAAAGCAGTTAATTTAACTGTTTTAAAGTTGATTGAACTTGTGTCTTTGTTGTATTTATTTCCTGATATTGCTTATAATTTGGTTACCTGTAGAAAATATTTTTTTGCACTGAGCCCATAGTAGCAGCCAGAATTGTTTGTCCAATTATTTATTTTCTGTATTATATAAAAAAAAATAGTGTAGGCTTATTTTTTGTTGTTGTTGTGAATCTCCCAATTGAGGCACACGATGTGAAAATTTCAGATAAATGTTCATGTTATATATTTTGGTTGCATTTGTGAGTTAATGAAAATGTAGATGCATAATATCAAAATATCAATCAATATACTTCTGTATCGAAATCGTATCGTAGAAATTTTTGAGGTATCGGCAAATAGTGTATCTCTGGGTATGAAAATCGATATTGTATCGTGACGAACCATCTGATTTACACCCCTACTGAACAACACAATGTTCTCTTAATTAAATTTCCAGGAAGCACGCAATGAGCTGAGCAACGGATGTTGCTGTTTTAAGCATAAATTCACTTAATTTTGATAAAATCATCAAAATAATCTCCTCTTCATTTTGCATCTTAAGTAAATATCTCTTGATTTAAGGATGTTTAAAAATTAGTATTGTAAAACGAGAAAAATACTGAGAAAGACAACTTTTTCTAATTTATTTTTCATATTTTTTTTTTTTAGCAAGACATGCAATATTTAATACCCCCCAACTTTATGAATTATGGAGACTTTCTGTTCTGATTTTAAGACCTGGAGAAACTGGGTCATGTCCACAAAACAATGATCAGATGCATTTCATACATAATATATTCCATAGTTTGTTTCAAATTTAAATAAACATTAACTTATTTTTCTCCACTGAACTCTCACAATTTTCATTCGATTTTGCTTAAAACTTTCAGCAGAGAAATAAAACCTGATATGAATTAACAGAGGGCAAGAAAGCAAGCGTGGAAGAAAGCTGAACTCACCAGAGAGAGCCGGCGGCTGATCACCAGTGGGACACGCTAGCTTCTCCTCCGTCTGTGTGTTTAACCGTTCCTCCTCTTCTTCTTGAAAAGCAGCGTTCATAACTTCAGTATCTTCAGCCCGGGGCTGCACTGGGTCCTCAGCAGAGAGTGCATCTACAGTTTCAGAT
>NC_056601.1:623505-651005 GCF_018340385.1 Cyprinus carpio
GATCCCCGGACCCCGATCGTGGATCTCCTCCGGGCCTTCAGTTGAGCAACTCTGGATTTATCTGAGGAGGAAACCAGGTATTAAATAGGGCTGTGCAAAAAATCTAATGAGATTTTCATGCACATCTCATCAGTAAAGACGCTCCTGTGATTAGTAGTATATCTCCAGCACGTGCGTTCAGATCAGGGTTGCCAGGTTTTCACAACAAATCCTGCCCAGTTGCTTCTCAAAAATAGTCCAATCGCGTTTCTAGGAGGTTCCCCGATAAAAATTGCATCCCGGGGTTAAAATATACTTATTTTTTTTTTGGCAGGGTTGCCGCAGGCGATTCTTTATCAATTTTGTGAATTTCTCAATTTTTAGAAGCAATTGGGGAGGATTTGTTGTGAAAACATGGCAACCCTGATCTTAACGCACGTGCTGGAGATATACTACTAATCACAGGAGCGTCTTTACTGATGAGATGCGCATGAAAATCGTATTCGATTTTTTGCACAGCCCTAGTATTAAACAGATAAGAAATATGAAAATCGTGTCATTAATTACTCACCTTCATGTCGTTCCAAACCAGACCTCCGTTCATCTTCGGAACACAAAGTGAGATATTTTCGATGAACTCCGTGAGCTCTCTGACCCTTCATATTCACAGACAGCAAGGATACTACCACCATCACGGCTCAGAAACACAGCGAAGACATCGTTAAATCACTCCGTGTCACATCAGTGGTTCAACCGTAATTTCACGAAGCTACGAAGCTTCTCTTGCTTCGTTAACCTAGCTGTCTACGAAGGGTCAGAGAGCTCTCGGAGTTCGTCGAAAATATCTTAATGTGTGTTCCGAAGATGAACAAGGTTTTTTAACCCCTTAACTGTCACCGTCCCACCTGTGGGACGCTTGGCGCTCTTTTTTGTTGTTGTCCTTTTTCTCTATAAAATCTTTTAGTAATCATCATAAATTATATTTCATTTGAAAGCTTAGAAGCCCAAGATTCATCCTGTGAAAACCATTTTGAAATCGGACATTGCGTTACCATGGAAATGGTACTTTAAAATATTATGGCGGTCTCCTCCCCCTTAGTGGGCGGTGTCAAGTGTCATATTACAAAATGCATTACGGTCTTTTAGAATTAAAATTTTTTGTAATCTTGGCAAAAAACATATCATTGGAAAGGTCAGAGTCTCAGGATTCCATATTTGGTGGTTATTTTGAGTATTGAAGTAAAACTGACAGAGAAATCTAGGGAAAAATTCATTAAACAAAATTCCAAGGAGTTTTGATGGCTCCCAGTGGCTGTTTGTGGTATGACACCCTAACAGGAACCTCAATTTTTTTCATATCAACTTCAAATTTGGAACGTAACTTATTTAGACACAAGGCTTCAATTTTATACCAATTTTAGAGTAAAACCTGTTATGTAAAATATCCCTTTAAAAGTGCTGCTTCAGTTTGATTTCAAATCCATTAAATACAATAATAAATCACTTCAGAAAAAGTGAATAAAAATGTTCATTTTCACAGTCTAGGAACTCTAATAGCACCATTAATCAGTGATGCGTGAAGAAGAACGTTATTTAAACCGGTTTATTGTGTTAACCTTTAATCTTGGAGGACGGTAGGAAGCTGTTTGTTGATATGCCGAACTGTGAAGGAGTAAGTCTTGAGAAATCCACATCTCCAGCTTCACTGCTCTGTTGAGAGAGATACAGGGCTGCTAATGGTGCTCTGCTGTCCGTGGCTTCACTGACCTCCATCCTTGAGTCCAGAAACGTTATATAAGATATGATATCTGAGGAAATACACGGAGTGAAGACGAGAGAGCGTCATGCTAACAATCACAGTTACCTCACGAGCGTCAGTTAGCATCAAAACATCGGGCTAGCGATGTCTAACATCTACTTCAAGAAACATTAACACAGTTTAACACAGCAGTGTGACTGAAAACACAACTACGGCTTTGTTTGGATATCGAAAAGTTTCGTTAAATATGTAAAAACGAATACTGTTTGTGTTGTAGGTTGGTGAAGCGTTCAAACTCACCGCGCGTTAAAACGGCGCAAATATCCTTCCGCTCTAAAGGAAACCCAGGAGCAACTGGATTATGCTTGAAATAAACGACTTGTTTTTAAAGACTTTAATCTTTAAGACGGTATCTTACTGCATTTTAAATCTGTTTTTAAGTGTACTTTCATGACACGAGAACGCAGCACTAATTCTAACGCATCTAGACCCGTTCATATGAATCAGCCAATCGGGTTTAAGGAAATGCATCATGTGCTTCAAACGGCCAATCATATTCAGGCTCACCGAACGTGCCTGTTGCACTTTGAATCACGTTATAACGTGATTCAACGTAGGAGACGTTTTAAAACTTTTTTTTTATTAACAATTTCTAAATAAAATGTAAATGTGCGAGAGGTTATAGGCAGTGTGTAACTGTAATAACAAAATAAATAAATAAACCTGCACAATAAAATCTAGAATGTTTAGTGAGTTAAGTACAGTCTAAAATTATTTTAAAATATATTTCACCCTCAAAATGAAAACGCTGTTATCATTTGCTATTTTCGAGCTGATAATATTCTAAAGCCTGTCTAAAGTGATGTTTTTCATGTGTTTCAGTCACAGAGTGCAGTTAACTACTAACATCTTTCCAGAAGGAAGACACTTTTCTAGTTCCTCTGAAATGCAAGCAGAACATCTTCAGCTCTTTTTTCTTTCTTTTTTTTTTTTTTTTTTTTTATGTTCTGATTTTTTTGTTGTATTTAGGGTTTGGAGAGTTTTGGTGATTGTGGTGAATGCATTATCTTGAAGACCAAAAATCATGTTTTTTTCCCATTGATGGATATTCAAAATAGCCTGGTGTTCTGAAAATATTACATTTATTACCAGCAACCTTATGGCAAAACAACATCAAAAACGAACAGTATGGTTTGATACAATGATGAAGAGCTCAGGAGTACAGGAGCACTAGATTGCGGTCAATAATATTGTATTGGATTTGATTTGATTTATTCTTTTAAAGAAATGCATTCTTTAAAAGCTGCAAGGTTGAAATGAATTGATCAAAAGTGACAGTAACAACACATACAATGTAAAAAATATTTATCCTTAACTCTATATTAATAATAAAAAATATTTCTGAAGGATCATGTGATGCTGAAGACTGGAGTAATGATGCTGAAAATTCAGCTTTGCATTATTATTATAATTTAAAAATTATATATATATATATATATATATATATATATATATATATATATATATATATATGTCGTTATATTGAGCTATAATTTTTTTATTTATTTTATTTATTTTATTTATTTTATTTATTTTATTTATTTATTTATTTTTTAATGCAGCCTTATTGAGCATTAGAGATGCATTATAAAAATCTTGGAGCCCAAACTTCTGAACCAGTTTAAGAGCAGACGTCTGTAGATGGATACCTCATTGTTAGTGCTGATTCCAGTTTATTCAAAAGATGTGATCTGCATGCTTTAGCAGCTGCCAGAAGGTCTTGCAGATGTGCAGTATTTAGTGATCAGGGAGCGAGCAGAAAACCCTGAGGTCTGTCAGGCAGACGTTTGTGCATTATAAAGACTGATCCGCTGGCAGATGGATGGAGTGACGTTTGGCACGGAGATGCTGTGGTCTGATTGTGTTGAATGGAGAGCTAAAAACCCCAAACGGGATCCAGACGTGTGTGCCAGAGGAGCCCAGGTGTTTCTGGACAGAGAGGCTGTGGTGCTCTCTAACTCTCTGATAAATGCTTCCTCGTGAACTGACATTTCACATTGATGTGTTTTTGTAGTGATGAATACCATTAATAATGAAAATGCATTTTTGTTTCATGTTCGTTTGACCTTTTAGATTTTGTTTGTTATGCCCTGCCAGCTTCATTATCTGTGTGTCATAAAACCAAAGCTGATTCTACACTGAAAATAAGTGGCATTAACAAATACAAGCAAAGGTCACTTGAGACATAAAAGCAATATACAGATTTCACAATAGAAAGATTAATCTTTCAAAGACAAAATCAAATGTTTTGATTCCTGAAATGTTTTCATATACTTACATGTAACTATGCCTTTTTGGATTTGGCACTGTTGCACTGTTGTTTTTGTTCATAATACTGTATTATCACAATATCACAAAACAATTTTTTTTTTTGATATATATACCATGGTAATGCTATGTTATTATTTTAAGCACCTTGGAGTTACAAATAAATGTGGTAAATATTCAGTAACACCAGTTTTTCTTTTGTGTGTGTGTGTAAGGTTCATTGTAGAGGTAAAACTTGGTTTTGAAGCCACTTAAAAATAAATTTCTTTTTATAAATTATTTTTTAATAATTAAAAAAACTAAATAAATTACTTTTAAAATTAGCAAATAAACATTTTTGTTTACTTAAACGGCATTTAAAAAATCTTTTTAAATGAACAAATTAAACAGAATTTCAATATTTTTGTTAAATTAAATTGCATTAAAAATGAAAATATAAATAATTCAGTTTTTAAAAATATAGGTAAATTGCCTTCAGACAAATGCCACATTTTGATTAAACAAATTAACATATAAATAATTTACTTTTTAAATAGACAATTAAATTTTTTTTTTTTTATTACATTTAGGAAAAATGGTCAGTTTGTATATGCCATTTCCCAGTTCATAAATTAATTTTGAATTAAAAAATAAATTTTAAATGAAATAAGTCATGCACATTTAAGCATTAAAATGATATTTAATTTAATTTAATTTAATTTAATTTTATTTAATTTTATTTTATTTTATTTTATTTTATTTTATTTTATTTTATTTTATTTTATTTTATTTTATTTTTTTATAAACAACTGCATATTTAATTTTTTTTTTTTTTTACTGGAAATACTAACATGATCCAAATAGCATCTGTACAAATTAAGAACCCACCCAAACCCACAATTTTATTTTATTTTATTTTATTTTATTTTATTTTATTTTATTTTATTTTATTTTATTTTATTTTATTTCTCCATTGTCTGTTGGCATTTGTTGTATAACATAGAAAATCTGACAACCAAGTTGATAAAATAATGACAGCAATGTGAAACAAAAGTACCAAAGAACATCTTATTGACATGATGTGTCTGTGAGTTAGTGATGTGAAGCCTTGACACATCATGTAATGTTAGAGAATTGGTTTAGCATCGACTTTCACCATAAACACCGCTGATATCAACTAATTTGGATCCAGTGACAGTGATGGCTGAGTCACCGTCTCTTTGACGTGTTCTCGCCGCGCACCCCAATTCTGTCAAACATTGTTGAGAACTTGTGTTTTTTCACATTAATTCTTTGATGCCTTTGGTAGCATTAAGCTGGGCTGCAGAACGCCACTTTGATTTCTTATTAGCAGTTGGCCTCTAGCTTTAGAATACACACAAACATCTCTATATTTTTTGTCTTGTTTCTTAAGGTTTTAAAGCTGATCCGATAATCACATTATATCCTGCTTCTGTAATTTAGACAGTTTGTAATTATAGTTTTCCACGTTACTCTAAAAACCTACCAAACGGTAAATTTGCATGTGAAAGAGAATGACACAGTTTATAGGTTGCAGAGTGCAAGATCAAACGCTGCTTTAAACGAAACTGATCAGTCATAATTTATTCCTTAAGATATTCAGTCAGGCACGGCACACAGCCTACATCTCGAAGGAAATAAATCGTGTGATCTTGAAATATCTCGCTCTGTTTGACTGGAGGTGTTTCTTCGTGAGAGATTGATCTAAGTTTGGATGTCTGAAGAAACTGTCTGCTGTCTTCTTTGATCTTTAATGTTTGCTGCCTACGATTGTCACCTTTCCTTGCTTTGGCAGATTTTAAGCTAATTGACCGGAGTACAGTGCTTTTTGCAGGTGGGCAGGCAGGCTTGCTGTTTGAAATTGCAAAGAGACTACTTTAACAATATCAAAGTCACAGGTTTATATACTGATTAACATGTATAGCTCCAGTGAACTGCAAGTTGCTTTGGACAATGTCTGACTAATTCATGAATCTAATTGGACTTTCAAAATTGGCAGAAATGGATATAATAGAAAAGATGCATATGGCAGGTGCATATCAATAACTGCTGCATGTGTTGCCATACAAGCAATCTTTTAACTTCAGATGACTTGAAATATAGCCTTTTAATCATATGAGCTATGTAAGACAGAAACTACATTTTTCATTTTGCGGGGATTTGAACATTTTTATGTTCATGCATTCACATTAATCACCTTATTTTTCATCATTTGGAATGATTGCAAGAACATATTCATATTGCTTTCACTTCAAGGCCTGGATCTCAAGACTTTTGAGTGTCCTGTTGATGTAAAGAATATTTATCATTCAATCATTTTCTGTTTATTTCCTTAAGCAAAACAGCGAGGCTTATTTAAATTCATGCAAAATTGCAACCGGTATACCAAAATGAAAGAGTTGTAATGAGACTGTTTTGGCAAAAGAGCAGAAGAAAAAATAAAAATTCTCGTTTTGTCATAGAGATATGAGTAAATGCTGAGAATATTTTATTTTTAATAATTAATGTTAATTCTTGCATTGACTGTGAAGCCTTTTTTGCTAAAATAAATGATCAGAAAATGAGTCAGTAAATAGTCTTTACGCCAGAAGAACATTCAGAAATAGTCTTGAGATTGTGGAGACCTTGAAGTGAAAACAAAGTGTGAAAATCTGAATATGCTTTTGCAATTATTCCAAGTAATTAAAAATAAGGTAAGCTCAAAAAACATGCACGCTGTGAGTAAGCCTTTGACTAGACGCATCTCTAGATTTCACTTCTGCTGTAATGTAACAATCAAGTTCATTTTGTAACTAATTTGATGAACATTTTTGCCAGTATGCACAGTGTTGTTTTTAGGATTTTTTTTTTGATTTTTTTACAATTTTGTCCGAATAGTTGTTTTAGTTTATAAAGATATGTAAACCTTACTTAGTGCACTTCCAGAATAGAGAGAAGTCTTGAGCTCAGAATAAGGGGCGGGGCTGACCTCATTGATATGGATGATGTCATCATGCTCATTAATTATTCACACGGTGATTGGCTGATAGTCTCTGTCAGAGATTTATTCATAGAATTATTGTAGAGCACGATATTATGTTTCCATATTCAAATAAAGGTTTTAAAAAAAACAATGTTACCACATTCAAGTAAAGATTTTAAAATGCAGGCTTAGTGTTTATATGTTTAGGTAATTGTCAGCCTCTTACATGTAATCAATTAGTGAATATGCATATAAACAGCCTTATAATTAACAGAGTAGAATGATCATGACTGATAGCAAGACATGTAAACGTAAAAGAAAATAAGAACCGCTGTTACTTCTTGCCCAGCTGCTTAATGAAAGCAAGGATATAATCAAAGGAAAATTTGAAGTTGGAATAACCTCCAAAACCAAAAAAAGATGCATGGGAAAACATATGTGTGCAAATAAATGCAGTGTGTTACTAAAATGTTTACGTTCTTGCCGGCAATAGTTTGTGGCTTGGTCTTAGTGGCTTATGAGATTTTGTCACTACACCTACAGATTTAGGAGTTATAGTTTCAGCACTTCTTTGTAAGTTTAGGAGTTTTTTGTTTTTATTATTTTTTATTTTTTCGGTGAGTTATGAGCTGCTTTTAGGCTTAAGATGTTTTGTGAGTACGAGCCCAGATCATCACCACTATTGTTATCCCCATCAATAAGATGCTGTAACCTCAAGCTCTATGCCTATAAAACAACATCGTTTGTCTTGTGGCGGTTGACGGTAGTTACTGGAAGCTGTGTAACAGGGAACAATCATGATTGCGGTGGGAGATGGTCTACACTCCCCCCGGAGCAATGGATTTCTGCAGAGAGCTTGGCAAACAGACGTGGTGTGAGGTCAGTCCGCCCGAGCCAAGAGTTTGGCTGGATACACCTTGGAAATCTATCAAACAATTCAAGGTAACAGCCAGAATGGACCTGGGGAGGTCGTTAGAGGACTTTACAGGGTCACTCCACATCCGTTTTTATTTTTACAGTACATTTTTGGCTGACAATTTGGCTGAATCTGCGCACTAACAACTGATTAGGATTTAGAAATGGGGTCCGGAAACCTCTGTGGTTGTAGGAGGTCTATGGAAATGTTTCGAGAAAAATCGTAAAAACATATTAACAATAATATGTTTAATTTATATAGCTCAACAAACAATCATTTCATACATAATCACTTAAATGAACAGTAGACATCTGACCAAGTCCGAGACATGAAACACAATAATAGTGCAAACAATCAAATTCAAACAGAGAAACATAACAGCTTCAGAAGAAACAAATTACGACCAGCAGTAGGTGAAACGAATCGGCTTTTGAGTTTAGGCTTAAATTCATGCAGTGTGGTTATTGTCGTAAGAGACACAGAAAGACCTGCCTCCCACAGACGATAGATGAAATCTCAGTTTACCTCCAGAAGATGGAAGAGGTCGAGAGGGAATATACGGAGACAGTAAGTCAGAGAGTGATTTAAAGGTGATCAGGTGGATTTTGCAAATAATACGAGAGGGCACAGGTGATATGAGCAGACCGTTTAGTGTAAATAAACATTCACATAGCAGAGTTTTGAATATATTGCAAACGGGAGATAGAGTGCATGGTAGTCCAAACAAAGAAAAGAGCATTACAGTAGTCAAGGAGAGTTGTGATAATACTGTAAATGCATGTACTAATGATTCTGCATCTTTTGGGATGACACAGGAACATAGTTTGGCAATACGGCACAGTTGTAAAAATTTGGCTTTAGAGAGTTTACTATGTGTCCCTGCAGCACAAAAGCAGTCATCAGTAGCACAGGTATATTTGTAGAATTAGACAACAATACATTGTATGGGTCAGAATTATAGATTTTTCTTTTATGCCAAAAATCATTAGGATATTAAGTAAAGATTATGTTCCATGAAGATATTTAGGAAATTTCCTAATGCAAATATATCAAAACTTAATTTTTGATTAGTAATATGCATTGCTAAGAACTTCATTTGAACAACTTTAAAGGTGATTTTATCAATATTTGGATTTTTTTGCACCCTCAGATTCCAGATTTCAAATATTGTCCTCCTAACAAACCATACATCAATGGAAAGAGCATTTATTCATGTATGTACAAATCTCAGTTTTGAAAAAATGACACATAAGACTGGTTTAGTGCTCCAGGGACATAAATAAGCATCTGTGTCAAGTTGTTGATGGTGGCAGATGGAGTTATTGATGTTGCATAAATTTATATTGATTTATATTGATACATTTTATGAATAAATTTGCCACCAATTTGTCATAAAGTAAAATAGTTTTATATAATATTCTTTATGCCTACAGGACACTCATATTTATTTAAATAAATACTGAAATATTTATTAACTGAATTTTACATTATGTTTTTGTGCTACTGTTTATCATTCTGCTGTCTAGAGACTTGTCATAAAAATAATCAATCAAAAAAATAAATAAATAACCAGAACTAAAATATTTTTAGCAGAAGCAGTGTGAAAAGCACAAAACAGACATTCTGCACAAACACCTTACATTTCAATGGCATTTTAAAGTCAGCCGAACACTCAAAAAAAGCATACACAACCTGCTCGCTGTGAACTGATCTCTGCTTTTATTTTCTGTTGATATATACATTTATAAAAAATAAGGGCATATGTACAATGGTAATAAATATCAACTTTTTGTACAAGCAAAATAAGTTACTTAATTACCTAAAAAAAGAGGAAAATAAAATAAAAATAACAGCAAGATTTTTTTTTAAGATTTCTTGAATTGCAATAAAAGAGATTTTCGTAATACAAAAACTCACAAAGTAACAGCAGGTTTAAAGCCATGTGAGTTGAAATGAACTGCGATGACCGTATTTTATTTTTGTTTTTCTAATCAAGCAGGAAATACTGGTCAGTACAAAAAAGCCATGCATGATGCAAACAAGCATTTGCGACACTTCTGGTCGCTCAGTGAAAATACGTCTGACTTTAAGTTATTAGACGGCGAACAATGAAATTAAGAACGGAGAAATTTCACAAATTCAAGAGAGTCAGAAGCCCACCCTGAATAGTCCTGGCAGAAAGGATGGGATCCTTGTTAATCTGACACTTCTCGGTGCTCTTTTTAGTACAAAGATCTTTTCTAACAAGTGTAAACTTCCCTCTTATGCAGTAGATCGTAGACTAGAAAAGAGCCAATGACAGAATGAGAAAATCGTAAAGCTCTCATGCCACAAAGAATAGCATTCCACCAAAACAAGATTTCAGACAACACTTGAGTTCTGTGCAATGGACAAATTCCAAAACATAAAAATAGAGAATAAAAAGAAACGAAAATCAGAAGAAACATGTCTGCAGTCTGCTTTGGCTTCACCCGAGGTGAAGAGGCACAGGTACGAAAACTGTTGCTGTTTTTTCTTCCTTTTTTGAAATACATGAGACTATTGATTTGTTGTTGAAACTGACACGATATATTTCGCAGAACGTCATGCAGCAAAGTATGGATCCGTGATGAGCATCGTAGTGCCTCTCCACCCGCAGGGTCACGAAAAAACCCCAAAAAATCTCCTTCATGTGTCTTCACAATCAAAGTCAACGGAACGAAATGTCCTCTGCTTTCACCCTGTTTTTGTATTTAGTCTTTAAGAGTTGCAAAGCCCACACTGAAAGACAAAAGAGAGTCAGTTTTGAGCTTTTATAGGTTATTCAGACAAAATCAAAATAAGTCAAAATATGTCTATTAACAGTGTTTTTGTTGTCTTATATTAAGTCATTAAAATCTTTTTTTTTTTCATAAAAATATTCAAAATGAACAATAATGATAATAATAATTGGTATTATTAGTGTTGTTGTTGTTGTTATCTTTACATCTGTCTCACATATGAAGAATTTGCTGGTTTTATACACTACCGTTCAAAGGTTTGGTGGTATTTAAAGAAATGAATACTTAACAAATAATGTCTGTCTCAAATAAATATTGCATATTAGAATGATTCCTGAAGATCATGTGACACTGAAGACTGGAGGAATGATATAAGTATACTTTTAGCATAAAGTACTTAAAGTGCTATTTTTTTGTGCTATTAATGACAGTGTACTTAGTACACATACTCTTACAGAGTACACTTACATAGTGTACTTGACTGTACTATTTTTAAGACACCATAAATATGTAGTTAAGTATCATATAAAGGGAATTTTAACATCATTACAATACATTTAAAATTAATTATTTAATCTATTAAAGTGTCTACTAAATGACTAAATGTAAATGTAAGTACATTTTGCAAGTGTACTGAGTAAAGTGTATTTTACTGCAATAGACAAATAATAAAATCTCTTTATTTTAACTGGACCGCAATATATGCAGTCATGTCTGACAACTTGAGAAATAATTTCTGAACTTATGATATATTAATAAATATGAAGGAATTTTGGAGATCACAGATTTCTTTAGAAAATGATTAAATTCGTTTAAGCCTTTATGAAACTATAATGCATGTTACGCAAAGTTAATCTATTTCAGGCATTTACACAGATTTTAAACGACGTGATCCTGATACATTTTTGCATGTAGCATCTATAGACACTAATGACGAAAAGTTTAATTTTAATTAGTCAAGATATATATGCCATTATATTTAGTAGCCATTGCTCCATGCACTTATTAAACTATATCTTCTAAACCATTTGATGAATCCAAATTCTTTTGGTAACTTTTTGTCATGAGGGTCTCTAGATGATACACACAACATTTGGCGTCAATTGAACAAATGGTCTAGAACGAGTTTAAAAAGTAGATTGAAAAAGACAATGCATGGCAAAAATCTGAGATATACGTTTTGTTCAACTTGACGCAGAGAATCAGAGGAAAAAATCATTTTGATTGTAACTTGTATAGTTGCGGAGATATGAGCAAAAACGTAAAAGTACTTATTATAGCGCCACATATGGTCTGATCGGGGTGTGTGTGTGCACCTGAGAAGTGGGGGAGATTTGGGACCATCCTGCCAAATTTGGTGTTTCTACGATTTACGGTTTTGGCTGGCCGGACACTTTTAGGCCAGAAAAATAGAAAACGGTTCTAATGTTTCACAATATTACAGTTTTTCCTGCATTTTTGATCAAATAAATGCAGCCTTGTTGAACAAAAGAGACTCAACATGAAAAAAAAATCGCACCAATTTTTGAACGGCAATGTATAATTTCAAACAGACTAGGTCTCACGCCTTCATATAATCTCAAATTAAGGAAACATCCCAAATATAAGATTTGGTGTAGTCTAGTCTCACCTGTGTTTGATCAGCCGTAGCCTCTGCCGTTCATTCTGGACCTCTTCAAAAAGTCCAGCTCCTTGTAGTCAGTAAAGGATCACTTTCATGCAGAACAATTCGGCTTCATAACGTGGGCGGAGTCTTCTTTACCATCCGTATTCCTTCATGTGTCTTCATTGACCTGCTTTATCATGTAGGCAAACACTGGGGTTGTACTTCATTTGGCAGCTCAAGCCAAATATATACAATAATGCACTTGCTGTCGCATCCAACACAGTCTTAGCACAACATTCTGTTGCATGCTACTAGCACTGGTAATCCTTTCACATTTCAGATGAGACTATCAATCGTAAAAGAAGAAGAAGAAGAAGAAGAAGAAATCCTTGCAATAAACAGACATGGAAAAACCTCATTATATATTAGTGCTGCGAGTCTCAGTACACATTCTCAGAAAAAAAGACATTGTTTAAAAAAGTTACTGAGCTGCGAAGAAAGAAAGGCAAAGCATTTGTTCAGTATTCAAGTCTTGTTTCGGTTTCGCAGCTCACTCTCTTGTCTTTAATAATTTCTGCTCTGCTTTCCTCGAGCGTGATTGTCATCAAGCTTTGATTTGAGTTTATGCATGTCCTCGTCTCCTCTCTCAAAGGGTGCAAAAAATGTGTCTGAGGCAAGCAACCTCAAGACGTCAAAAATAAACTCTGCATCCTCTTGCAGCTTGCCAAATGTTTGGGATCTGTTGTCAGACGCCTGCCCCATGCGCAGATCAGACTGACAGCTACATTTGGCTGGTTGGGCTCCTCTCATAGATGTACCTGCGTTTAGCCAAGATCAACACGAGGCCATGTCGTCTGGTCCTTTAAATACAGACATTTACAAAAGCTCGGTCGAGTGTTAATAATCCAAGGGAATGTCGTGAAGCACGGTGGCCTCATGGCACGGGAGATGGAAGTGCTGACAGAGAAGAAAGAGTTTGCGGATGAAGAGAGTTCCCCAAGCGGGAGGGAGGTAGGTGAGGTTTTCTGTCGTTTTCCTGTGGGATTTACACAGAAGACTCCTCGGGATTGGCGTCGGGAAGCACGCTCCTCTGCTGCAGAGTTTTCCGGAGCTCCTCTTTGAATGGACTGGAGTAGTCGCTGTCTCGGCCGCCCATCCCGATTCCCATTCCCGCTCCAATGCCGGATCTCTCCTCTGTGGCCGTGCTCAGATTGAGTCGGATGTATCCGTTGGCGCTTGAGCTCCGAATGTTGGTGAGGCTCAGCCTGCTCGGAGAGTGAATAGGCTGACCGGGAATTGCACTCGGCGGTGCCGAGCTTCCGGTGGAGCACAGTGCATGCCCAGGCACGATTTTCAGGGAGCCGTCTGAGTAGTAATAATTCGCCCCCGTTTCCCAAAAGCGATCTTCATCATTTGCCATCTTGCTCGGCACAAATGACGGCCGGCTCGGAGGCTCTTTGGGCATAGTAATGGGGTACACCAAAGTGCTCTCCAGTGGCTTCATTTCCGCCCCTTTTCCCAGTGCCAACTTCAATCTTCTACGAAGATACAAAGATGCAGTGAGCAGCAACAGACAAGCGGCACCCAAAGTGATCACCAGGACCCAGAACAAACCCATGCTGCCATCCGGAGCGCGGGCCTCCATGAAGACCGGTGCGCTGGCTACCACCGCCACCTGGTACCTTTCCGTCTGGAACTTCACGCCTTGCTCCTCCGAGTAGCAGATGTAGCGGCCCGCTTGAAGGGGCCCGGCTTGGGGAATGACGAGAGCACGGAGGGCCCGGTCGAATCGCGGCCCCGGGGCCTCACCTTCCACCAAGGCAAGCTCACGTTCGCTGAGCTCCCAGAAAGGCTGCGCCAAGTTGGAAACCAGATGGCAGGGCAAAACCAGATCCGACCCGACAACCACAGTCACATTTCGCAACCTAGAATGATCTGGTGGGAAAAACAACAACAACAGCAACATTAATATATTTCATTTTTTAAATAATATTAAAAATAAATAAATGCAATACAGTCTTAATTTGTTTTTACGTTTTGCATTTTGTTCCAGTAATAATTTCTACTAAAAAATGTTATGTTCTGGGGAGAAAAAAAGCAACATTAATATATGATATTTTATTTATTTTAATTATAATAAAAATAAATAAAATGAAATAAATAAATAAATGCAATAGTCTTATTTTTTTATTTTTTTTACATTTTGCATTTTGTTTCAGTAAAAGTTTCTGCAAAAAATGGAATGTTCTGGGGAGAAAAAAGCAACAACATTAGTATATGATATTTTATTTTTTAAATAATAATAAAAATAAATGTAATAATATGGTATTCATTTTTTACATATATTTTGATTTTGTTTTGGTAATAGTTCCTGCTAAAATTTGAATGTTCTGGGGAGAAAAACAACCACAACAACATTAATATATGATATTTTATTTTTTTAAATAATAATACAAATTTTATAAATGTAATAATCTCAATTAAAGACTCAATTTATTATTATTTTGTTTTACATTTTGCATTTTTAGTAAAGGTTTCTGCTAAAAATTTACTATTTCTCTTCAGCTACTGAAAATAATTAAATTATTTGGAACAAAATTATATTCTTTCTAGATTAATGTTTTTCTTTTTTCTTTTTTTTCTATTTGTCTGGTATTATTTTTTTGTATATTTTTTTTTTAATTGAAAAAAAAAGTAAAGGTAATTTTAAAATGAAATTAGTTTTAAATAATAATAATAATAATAAATATATATGTATATACTGTATATAGGTCTCACCTTCAATGTCATTACAAAACCAAAACAAAGTTAAAATTGTAAATTTTTTAATGTAATTAATTTTCATTAATATCAATATAAATATGTTGGTTCATACAGTGCTAAACATATTTATTAGACCACCAGTATCCACAGTAGTATTTCTAATGCCAAAATATAATTATTGTCGTAATTCGAATTTAAGTTTTACATGAAATAATAAAGCACTTTATTATTTTTATTAAGATGCCAAATTACAGTTATTTACTTGCAGTTCTTAATAGAAAAATTCGATTTAATTGTAAAATGTTTGGAGAGATGTTGCCAGCTCAAATTTTTGCATACAAACGCAAATTCATTAAAACTGAGAATTGAGTTGTTTCAGTTTGTTATTTGCCTAATAAATGATAAAACAATTTTTAATTTTAAACAAGACAGATTCCTAAAATATTAGTGTTTTTTTCACATTATGACAGGTGATATAAACACTGTATAAATCAGGCATAGTTGCTTTTTTGTCAGTGCTCTGGTTGACACTTTGAAGTGTATGTGACCTCACTACAGGGGTCCAGGCCTGCAGGGGGCAGCATACGTCTGACGTACCAGGACTGGGGATGGAGAAAGGCTTCTCAAACTTGGCTTTTCCTCGGCTGAACCTCTCCAGCATGAGGTCCTGCGAGAGTGTGGATGTGGAGCTGTGGGGGAGCACAAATATTGAGGATGTGTCAGAAGGCTGTTAGAAACACTGCTATAGGGATGCAGCTTTAAAGCACAAAGAGGGTCCTGTGGAGGAGAACAGAGGGGTGGAACGTGAAAGGAGCGAGCGGCAATAAAGAGGAGGGCACAATGAGCAAAGCAGCGGATGGATGATGGTGAAAGGATGCAGTGTTGGGAAGGTTACTTTGGAAATGTAATACACTCTTTAAAATAAAGGTGCTTCTCGATGCAATAGAAGAAGCTTTCTTTGTCTAAATGGTTCTATAAAGAACATCTGAAGAAAGGTTCTTTGTGGCGAAAGAAGGTTCTTCAGAAAGAGATTGTTGGTTCTTCTATGGCATTGCTGTGAAGAACCTTTAGAAGCACCTTTATTTTTAAGAGGTTACAGATGACAAGTTACACTATTTAAAATGTAGAAAGTAGTGTACATTTTTCAAATACTTTATTAAAATAATGTAAGTGATTTCATTTGATTACTTTTCTAAATTTCTAATGAATTTTTTCAAGTCTTAATCATTTTGAAACATTTAAAGCAGGCAGGGTAAACCTTACTGTAGAACTCAAAACTAATCACTGTCAGTCTTTCAGAATCATTCATCATTTGAATTAAGGCTATAATAATTTATTTTTAAAGCACAGCCACCATAACAAGTTATAGTTTAATAGCTATGTTACTGTTTTTGAAATCAAATCTTTGCAATGCTATGAAAGGAAATACTGACATCTAACATTGCTTTAGAAAAAAACTGATCCTACAGAAATAAACAGTAACACTTTGTTTTAAGGTTACACGTGTAACATGTACTTACTATTATAATAACATTGCATTATGCATAATTACATGCAAGTACCTTAAAGCAAACCCTAATCCTAACTCTAACTTTATAGTAAGTATGTGTACTTAATTAATATAACTCAGTACTTAAATGTATAATTACACTGTAACAAGGACCATTGTGGGTTACACTTTATTTGAAGGTGTCCTTGTTACATTGTAATTATACATTTAAGTACTGAGTGATATTAATTATATACATGTACTTAGGCCTACTATAAAATTAGAGTTAGGATTAAGGTTACTTGCATGTAATTATACATACTGTATTGTTATTATAATAGTAAGTACATGTAACACGTGTAACAAGGACACCTTCAAATAAAGCGTTACCTTATTTTATAATTCAATTACATAATTCTGTTGCATGTAACTAGTCCCTCCACAACACGGAAAGCATGTTAGCAGCAGAAGCAGCTCATAGACAGAAGAACGTACCCCCGGTGGAGGTCGATGCGGACACAAGCGCGTCCCTCGCTGTCCCAGGCGCAGTATGGGTCTCGGGACAGAAGGCAGTCTGGCTGTGAATGGTAGCGGCTGCAGTTTGCCAAGGGCAGCTGAAGAACCTCCGAGCGTGAACCGATGTACAAATACTTCTGTGGAGAACGAACGGAAAGATTTGGGAATCAACAGTGTGGGGAAGGTTACAGATGACAAGTTACACTATTTAAAATGTAACAAGTAGTGTAACTATTTCAATTACTTCTAAAGTTCTAAAGCATGTTTTCAAATATTATTCATTTTTAAACATTTAATCCAAGCAGGGTTGACCTTACAGTAGAACTCAACACTGTTACTGTCAGACTTCAAGAATCACTCAACATTTAATATAATAATTTATTATAAAGCGGATAGTTCCGGTCCTTGATTCTGATTGGTTGAGACACGTTCGAAGCTGTTGTAAATTACTCTACAATGTAACATACAATTTGTTTACGTTTGTGTGTTGCTTGGCAACCACTTTGTTGCGACCACAACTGTTTCTGAGGAACTACATTGTTTGGTGGAAGAATACTGTTTTTATTAATATCATTACACTTTATTTGCTCTGTTTTATTTTGTGGAACCGTACTGCGTATATGGAATAACCGTTTTATAAAAGCAATTAGCCCCGTGAAGCCGTGGTTTACAGTGAATTTATAACAGCTACGGGGGTTTGAGCTGTTATAAATTCACTGTAAAGCACAGCTTCACTGGGCTTATTGATTTAATTTAAAGCACAGCAACCACAAAATCACTCTTTAAAACCTCTTTTTACTTTGAGATCGTTCTGAGGTTAAATACAGATTTAAAATTATAAGAAGATACAGTTTAATAGCTATGAAACCTAGCTATAGTTTTTGAAATCAAATCTTTGCATAGCTGTGACAGAAAACACTGGCATCTAACACTGCCCTTGAAAAAACAGTAAAAAAACAGTAAAAAATAAAGCATACACATAAACTAAAATAGGAAATAAACGGTTATCAAATAAGCATGTGTCCTAAACTCCTGAAACATTGGCGTCTCATATTTTTTAGAGCCATCAATGCAATTTGGGAAAGAAATCAATTAAATCTTTGTGTGTGTGTGTGTGTGTGTGTGAGAGAGAAAATATTGAAATGTATATTGTAATTCAAATGTAATTAAAATTCTGTTATATGTAACTATAGTTACTCCTCAACACTGGGAATGAATGAGTAAAACAATAAACGCATTCTGTTTTTGGGCTCAGAAGCGGTTAATGCTAGTCAGGTGTGAGAGAGGTGTGCGTTTAAAGAGATCAGAAGTTACTTTGCTGTGTGAGATGGTGAGGCTGTCCACCGGCTGCTGCCGATCAAACAGCTGGATCTCTTCTATCACATGAGCCTCTGAACCCAGAATCACCACACGCTGGAGCCATCCATCCGCTGAACGACAAACAGTGGGAGCGGGAGGACAGATAGATGGGGATAGATTATATGCATACGGTGAGAAATAATGTAATGGGGAAGGAGAGGGAAAAGGCGAGAGAGGAGAGACAAATAGTCCATTAATTCATCATCAAAACATGGCATATTTTTCCGTCATTGGACTTTAGGAACAAGGTTACGCCGATTACGGCAGGAAAATTGAATAAACCCCAGCTGGTGCCGTGACCTATCATAACTCTGTGTGTGTGTACTTTATCCCGTCCTCAACACACAGTGCTTGTCAGATAATGTGCTACTGACCCCTCTCTCCGTCAGGAGAAAAAAGGGCGAGTGCAGAAAAGGGATAACGGAGGAGAGCGGAAGAGCTACAGGGTGTGCTTTACAAATCCACCCTGCCATTTTTGCTCATGTCAGACTATCTATGTTCACTCTTAATCCTCAGTCCAACACACACACACACACACACACACACACACACACACACACACACACACACACACACACACACACACACACACACATACACACACTAAACACACACACACACACACACACACACACACACACACACACACACACACACACACTGCCTCAGGTGCTGCCTGCACTCAGAACAGCTAACAGTAGTAGATATGAGGTTTAACTATACCTGAATGTATGGGGGGAAGTGTATATTTTAGGAGTGCTTTTTTTTTAAGCCATTTTACTTTCATTATTAATTATTAATAGTCCTGCAGTGTGTCCTGCAAATACATTTTTTTTTTAATTATACTATGATTATTAAATTCATGCAGTGTTTCAATTAATATGCTGTTTTTTTTTTCACTAGTAATTTTAAACTCTCCATGACAAATACATTTTATTATATATATATATATATATATATATATATATGTGTGTGTGGTGTGTGTGTGTGTGTGTGTGTGTGTGTGACCTAATATGAAAAACCCTTTGCTTTAAATTTTAATTAAAAAATAATTCTGTAGTATGGCAAATGCATTTTTTTAATTTAAAATATATTTATAAATGTATACTTTATTACAAATATATATTTTATAATATATTCATGCAGTGTCTCAATAGTCCTAAGACATGAAAAAATATATTTTTTTTAATATATAAAAGTTATTGTATATATATATATATATATATATATATAATATATATATCTATATATATATATATATGAAGAGTTCGGATGCAAAAGCCTTTGCCATCTAAAATTTTCTTCTAAAATTAGCATTTTTTTTATTAATTCATTAATTAAAAATTATTTTTTAATAATTCAAAAAATTATTCATTTTATATATATTAATTACATTTAAGATGTTACACTAGTTGTACTGTATTTGTCTTTTGTGTGCATTTGGTGCATTACTGGACTCATCGGACGCTTTAAAGAGACGAGTGTGAGTGTGTTTATGTGAGATTGTCAAGGCCAAATACATCTTTTCAGTTTTTATTTGAAGGACTGACCTTCCTGCATGGAGGTGGCTTTCCCGCTTAGATACAACATTATGGCTAATAAAATGGTTTCTTTGGCTGCTCTATTCATATTTGTGCACAAAAGGACAAAGGAACAATAAAGACGATGCAGAAAACTGTCAAATATACTGCAGTCATTTACGTGTTTCACCTCCAGTAGCATACCTGTGCCGATGAAGAGCATGTTGTAGGATCTCTGGTCCAGTGAGCTCACTCTGTCCACTGCTAGTCGGGTGAAGTTGATGCCTTTGGTGAGCAGCAGGGGGCGAGCTTCTGCGCGGTCCTCCATCAGCGGATGCTTCTTGGCGAAGTTCAGCGTGGCGTCAGGCAGCTGCAGAGAACTGTTGTAGCCGCTTTCCCTGTCAAAGTTTGTGATGCACTGTGGAAACAACCAGACAGGAAGGTCTTTTAACTTGATAAGAGATTTTATTTAACTTTATATAGCATGTCATTCTGTATATGACGAGTATGTTTCAAATGTAACAATTATTATTATTTTTTTTCATACAATTTAAAATAAACCCTGCTTGAACTGGAATAATAAGAAGAAAGAATTTTGGGAAATGAAGCGTTCTTCTACCTCGGTCCATTGGTAAAGTTAATGTGATCAGATATATATACTAGAAAAACAAAGCTTTTTTTATATTTTCAGTTAATCAAAAATACAGTCATATTGTAAGATATGATTACAATTTAAAATAACGGTTTCTATTTTAATATACAGTTATAGACGTAATTTATTCAAGTAATAGCAAAGCTGTATTTTCAGCATCATTACTCCATCCTTCATAAATCTCTCTGAAATGCTGATTTGCAAGAAATATTTCTTCTCATCATCCATGTTGGAAACAGTTGTGCTGCTTAATATTTGTGGAGACTGTGATTTTTCTGGATTCTTTAATAAAAAAAAGGTCAGCATTTAAGTTAAAAAAAAAAAAAAAAAAAAAAAAATATATATATATATATATATATATATATATATTTTTATTTTTTTTTGTAAAAGTCCAAGTCTTTACTTTCTCTTTTGATTGATTTGATGTGTTCCTGCTGAATAAAGTAAAAACAAAAAACAAACAGAAAAACAAATGGCAGCTGAGTCTTAGCCATCTTCAAGAAACATCTCTTCTAACTCTATTTTATCTATTTGTTTTCTTTTTTTAATAACAATAAAAACACTTGACCCTCTTATACTTTCAATTTAATTTTTTATTCTATCTACTTGTTTTCTTTTTATCATTATAAAAAAATGATCCTCTAACACTAGCATTCTCTATTCTGTTTCTATTCTTTTGACTTATTTTATTTTTATTTAAAAAAGACCCTTTAACACTAGCGTTCCTTTTTCTTATTTTTATTCTATCTACTTGTTTTCTTTTTATCTATTATAAAAACATCCTTGCGTACTGTTAAGCGTGTTATAGCACTTGCAGATCATTGCTCTTTTGTTGGTTTTGATTGCTTCTATTGTCCTCATTTGTAAGTCGCTTTGGATTAAAAGCATCTGCTTAATGACTAAATGTAAAGATTTGTAAATTATATTTTTTAGTTAAGCTCTAAATGACCCTGCTAAACATCACTATACTCCTCAAAATATTCATATCACCTGGTTTTCCTAAATACAAGGTTTTCCAAATCGCCTTTTCTGATCATGGGTTTTTCTGTATTGATTTTTTTACTGGTGTTTCACCAGTATTTATAATTGTACTCTTCATTGTATTGTGTTTTAGAGTTAACAGAAATGTCCGTAAAATGAATGGATAATGTTGTGTGCTATTGTACGGATTCATTTTTTACAGTGTACTCTCTCTCAAAATCTTTTTTAACCGTTGTAATCCAACAGGACACTTATTAAGTTCTGCTTTACGAGCTGAAAAATGACTGTATGCACAAAAATCTATTTTTTTTTAAAGTGTACTCTCTCTCAAAATCTTTTTTGTCTTGCTGAGCTCACCGCTCCGGGTCGAGGGCTGGGAACGGGGCCAGTGTATCGGCCCCATCGCTGAGATGACTCCCTGTATTCTTTATACGGCCCGTCGAACACGTTTTTCACCTCTCCGATCTGGTACTGACACACAGCAGACACGTCCACATCCCCCCTGAGAGAACGAGAGAGAGAGAGAGAGAGCAAAGCATGAAGAGAAAGACTCAGTCTGAACCTAAACACTGCTTTATAACAGTAATAGCCTTACTGTCAACATAATGACAGCACAGCATTTTCTACACTTGAGGATCACGGCTGGATGTTTGGCACGGTGACACTTTTATATTTGTAGAGGGCAGGGGAGAGTTTGACTTTTACAATTTACTGTATAATGGTATTGGTATTGGGCCTTATCCAATTATAATGTTTGGCTTTTGATAGTTATTTCCATGAGTACAGATCTTAATGAGTTTTAAGCGTATAATGATATTCTAGGGAATTGTGTGCTTCTGATTTTAAAGCAACAGTTTGGACAGGACTCTTTTCTATTCTAACATCTCAATGGCTCTGTGTATAAGGCAAGGTTCAGTGTGGAAGAACTTGACTGGTCTGCTGTGACTTTAAATGCAGACCTTGAGACAAAAACTCATCACCAAACACCAATCACTTGTACATATGAATACAGTCATTTTAGACACAACTGAAACTGTTGCAACAGAGATGGAAACACACATTTTTTTAAATACACATACAATGTTTCCATCTTTGTTGCCACAGTTTTGGAAGTTTTTGGCTCAAGGTCTACATTTGAACTCAGCTGGGATTAGGACTTTCTTTTTGAACCTTGCCTTAAATATTAAAGTATTTTTTTTTAAACAGCATCATACAATTTCAAATAAACCCTGCTTGAACTGGAATAATAAGAAGAAAGAATTATGAGAAATGAAGCGTTCTTCTACCTCGGTCCATTGGTAAAGTTAATGTGATCAGATACTGTATATAAACAAGAAAAGAAAACCTTTTTATATATATTTTCGGTTAAAAAAAGCAACATAAATTTCCTGCCTTTCATTTTCAATTCATTTCAATTCTACTAAGCAACAATCTAATTTTTTTCCCTCTGCATTTATTTGATTAAAAATACAGCAAAACATTCATATCGTAAGATATGATTACAATTTAAAATAACTATTTTCTATTTTAATATATAGAGATGTCAGCATCATTACTCCAGTCTTAGTGTCACAAGATCCTTCAGAAATCTTTCTAACATGCTGATTTGCTGCTCAAGAAACATTTCTTCTCATCATCCATGCTGGAAAAAGTTATGTGCTTATTATTTGTGGAAACCGTGATGCTTTTTTTTTTTTTCTGGATTCTTTGAAAAAAAAAAAAAAGTTCAGCATTGAAGTAAAAAAAAACATATTTGTAAAAGTTTGTCAAAGTCTTCAGCTAGGTTTAGGACTTTCTTTTTGAACCTTGAGCCATTGTCATGTTAGAATAGAAAAAGGTCCTGTCCACACAACGCTTAAACATTAAGATCTGTACTCACGGAAAGGACTAAAGTAGTCAAACCTGCTCATTAGAAGCGGGAGCCAATACTTTTGGCAGTATAGTGATTGCAGTGTGTGTGTTTGCTCACCATTGCGCGTGGAAGATGCCGTAGAAACTGGTGCTCCTCCAGTCCGTCCCGGGCAAGGTGAAGACGGCACGCAGGTTATTGAAGGTGATGTGGCGCTCGGGGAAAGAACACATCAGCCGAGCTTTCTGGAAGGTGGTCCACTTCTTCTGCAGGGTCCGTGTGCCACCCAGGTCTCCCTGAAATCAGAAGCAAGTAACAGAGGTTTTAACATACAGGTACAATTCACTCAAAGCTTCTGGTCCTTTAGCTCCGCTGTATGTGAGTTCAGAGCTTATGTTCTCCTCTTAAACACAGCGATACACAGTTTCTCAATTAGTGTGATGTCATTAACCCTTCCTCTGGTAATTTAACATGACAAACACTTTTCTAATAGTATAAAAATATATTTAAAAATACATATTTTATTTTAAAAAATTTATTTTTTGGTAAGTATTTTAGTGGTATTTTATTATTTTATGTTGTGATATAATAATTTTTTTTCTTCTTTGGTAGTCGCGATTTTATGGTTGTTTCTGCCACAGGATGAAAAAGTTTGGTAATTTTATCTCACAATTTTGACTTTATATTTCTGCGTTTATATCATGCAAAAAAATTGGAGTTACATTTTTTATTGCATTATTCTGTGGCAGAAACAAGCAACAATAAATAACATATATTGCAGTATACAAATATATTTTATAATAATATTCATGCAATCTTTCAGTTAACATGAAGTCATAAAAACCTGCCTTCGCTAGTAATTTTAAACAGCCATGTTAAGAAATATAAAAATGTATTTAAAAATGTATATTCCATTACAAAAATATTTATATAAATATTTTTTTATGACAATATTAATGTAGTGTCTCAATAAGAGTCCTGTAATGACAAATACACTTTTTTTTCTTTTTTCGTTACATATGAAAGTACATTTAATAATTATGAAAGCTTTTTTCCACCACGGGATGAAAAAAATAATCAAAAAAGGCAGCTGGTAATTAAAACTCATAATTCAAAATGTTCTCAGTTAACAATTAGCAATTCTGACTTTTTAATTTTGCGCTCAAATCGTGCAATTCTGGGTTTATATCTCACAATTCAGAATTGTTCAAATTGTCTGAAAAGAAAATTGTGAGAAATTAACTAAAATAAAATAAAATAAAATTGGAGTTACCTTTTTTTTTTTATTAATTTTTTTTTATTATTCTGTGTCAGAAACAAGTGGCAATAAATAACATATATTGCAATATAAAAGTATATTTTATGATCATATTCATGTAATCGTTCAGTTAACAAGATATCATAAAAACCTGCCTTCGCTAGAAATTTTAAATAGTCATGTCATGTAACAAATGCATTTTTTTTTAAATATAAAAATAATAAATATATAATATAATAATATAATATAAAATAAATTGTATATAATAAAAATTACACACACACACACACATAGTATATATATAATATATGTATATGATATATATATATAATATATATATAGATATATATATATATATATATATATATATATATATATACAATATATATTTTTTTATTTTATTACAATATATTTATATAATTTTATTCATTTTAAATAGTCTTGTGATAGCAAACACATTTTAAAAAGTATACAAATATATTTTAAAGCATGTATATTTTTGCACATTGACTCAGTAGCCGTCTGGTGTTTTCAGAGTTTACTCTCACCTTACACACTCGTGCCACCCGCGCCACGGTCAGATCACTGTCACAGTCCAGCTCCACTGCTCTCTCGCTAAAGAAGAAGTAGATCTTATCATCGTCTCCATCTTTACTGCTGCGGCTCTCTCGGACCAGCGCTGAACCCACAAAGTTTGGCTCTGCACCAGAAGTTAGAAATGAGGACACGGTGCATTTATCATTATTATATTGAAAATAGTGGTGCTGTTTAATTTGTGTGTGTGTGTGTGTGTGTGTGTGTGAAACATGATACTGTTTTGTTTTCAGGATTCTTTACATTCAAAAAATAAACCTTTTGTAACAATGTAAAAGTCTTTTGATTAATTTTAATGTGTTCTTCCTGAATAAAAGAAGAAAAAAATTCTTACTGAACCCAAACTTTTGACTGATTATTATATTATATTATATTATATTATATTTACATTTATGCATTTGACAGATGCTTTATCCAAGTGACTTTCTTTTATTATTTTTTATTGTTATTTTAAATTAAAAATTTTTAAGGCAACTACAAGGAGAAAGGGCTGGTTGAAAGTTAGGGATAACTTAAATGTGTAAATATTACATTTAATGAATGAATTACATGTTAATTACATTATATTTACATTTTCGTCTCCCTTGCATTTCTACAGGTTTCATGTGTTTTTTCTATGCCAGTTACTAATGCACCCAGATTCACTTAATGGTATAAAAGCTCTTTTTACAAGCCGGAAATGCAGCCGGGAAACAACGTAAATCATAAATGATTTCTTATGATGTAAGAGCACCATGTACTGTTCTTTAATGGCACAACGGACAGCATCTCCTGAGCTGAACTGAAGACCAACACACTAAAGAAGTAATCCACACTAAGAAAAACAGCTGTGCCTATTATTGTCAACAGTATGATTATATTATTTTAAATTATTCTCTTATTAAAAGAATTATAATAATACTACATCATTGCATCCTCTGGTTCGCAGGAATGATGCAGAGACTGGGACAGACTTTAACAGACAAAATATAATCCTGTTTCCATTAAAAAAAAACAGGTCTGAGCTTATGGACCTGTTGCTATGACAACGACTCAGAGATGAGTTTTGGAGGATGAAACAAAACAGGATTGTGTCAAGTCACAACAGCTGAATCCAGATAACTCCACAGCAGGAGAAGCAGCAAGATCTATTCTCTGTTCATAAATGCTGTTAATTTTTATGTTATTATTATTATATTTTTCATATTATATGTTTTTGGAAATTGTTAAATAATGTGTACACACACACACACACACACACACACACACACACACACACACACACACACACACACACACACACACACACGTGTATACAGATAACTTAGTAATCCACCCATGGTTTATGTTCTGGTAACAAATGCTGTAAAATGTTAATTTTTAAATATATATATGTATGTTTTAAATGCTGTAAAGATGTTAATTGTTAAAATCAGCCATTTACTACAAATGAAAGACAAAATTATGTCTAATATTTATACCGTACGTATATGATGTATGAAAGCAATGCAGGATTATGTTAAATTGCCGACAGTTGAATCCAAACAATATAGTAATCTATGTTCAGAGAAGCAACATCATTTATTTAATAAAAGTGTAACAACTGTATATATATTTTATTATTTTTAAAACACTGTAAAAATGTTCATAATTAATTGTTAAAACCAGCCATTTACCTGCAAATTAAACCCAAGAAATATTATATCTATGCATAATATCTATGTGTATAATATGAGGATTACGAGAGCAACGCAGAATCATATTAAATAGCAGACAATTGAATCCAAAAAATATATAGTTTATTGACTGTTTTGGTGATGGTCAAACTGATCAACATAAGCTGGTCTGTTCAGTAGGTGTGTTATGTATGTTGCATTGTATATGTTAAACTGGTCATAAGGGTCAGTTTTTTGGGTTATTTTTTTGAAATCTGAAGTATTAGGTACTTTTTTTTTTTTTTTATGTATGGTTTTATTTGAAAATCTGGAATCTGAGGGTGCAAAAAAATCTAAATATTGAGAAAATCATTTTTAAAGTTGTTCAAATGAAGTTCTTAGCAATGCATATTACTAATCAAAAAGTAAGTTTTGATATATTTACGGTACGGAATTTACAAAATATCTTCATGGAACATGATCTTTACTTAATATCCTAATGATTTTTAGCATAAAAAAAATCAATAATTGTGACCCATACAATGTATTGTTGTCTATTGCTACAAATATACCTGT
>NC_056601.1:656005-671005 GCF_018340385.1 Cyprinus carpio
TCTTAGTTTTAGCCAGTGAAGAATCCAGGAGGAGACACCAGAATCCCATGCATCCCTAAACACATGAGAACACTGTGTCTGATCTGATTCACTGCTTCTATGGCAGATGCATGCAGAGAGGAGAGAAGGTTATGGTGAGCAAGTGCTCCAGGAGAAGAGGGGAGAAAAGGAGAGACATGGCGTATGGTGGTGATGGAAGTCAGGAGAGCGTGTGGTTATTAGTTGGAGAGCGGCAGCTTGTTAACGTATAAGAGGGCTGGATGATCCAAGAGGAGAGGGAAACAGATTTCCCCAAGAGAGGACAGAGAACATCTGCTGCAAACACACTTCTAAATACCTGCATAATGACTCAAATGCCTCTCAGACAGTCGCAGAGCTTTGAGTTTATTTGAGCTTTGTGCTGAGCCGAGCACAGAGTGCCATTTCTAATTATTATTCTGAGAAGATGTCAATTGCACACAGTGGGGCAGGATGCACTTACAGATCCTGACCAGACAGTGGCAATGCTGAGGGGCTCTTTGTCTGTTTTGTACAATATATAGTCCCAAACCCTTCACTGGTAACTGTGCTGAGCTCTGACATGAACAATAGCGGACAGCAGAAAAGTTAGGGATAAATCAATGTCAAAATTCTGGTTAATACGATAAGCTGATAATTATTTGAAAATGATAAATGGCGGCTTAAAAATGCAAGTGGATCGAAAAAGTTCATCAAAGTCGTCCTAAGACAAGAATGCATTTTGGTTTAAGGTTTTAGGACAACTTTGATGAAAGGTTTTGATTCTCTTCAAATGTTGACTACTGTGTTTTAAATAAATAGAAAATAAAATCAATCCTTCTGATAGGCATCACAACATAGTAACAATATGTCTACACTCTAAATTGACTAAAATTGAAGTAAAAAAACTAAACTGACATTAAAAAACTAATAAAAATCACAAAAGCAAGACAAATCTATATTTTAACAGTTATAGAATTTCAGCGTTCTTAAAAGAATTACAAAGAATTAAAGCTCACATATATATGCAAATTATTCAATAAATATTGTGCATCCAATGAAAACTGTTAGTAAATGTATAGAATATATTTATAACATTACATTTAACAAGTGTTTTGATGCATATTATATGTTTTACATTCATAACAAATATACAATAAATATTGTGCATCCCATGGCAAATATAAGTAGGCAATACAAAATAATAATAATGTATATTTACTTATTACATTTAACAATGTAATTAGTTTATTAGTGTTTTGAAATATTTTGAAGACTCAAGTCTTTTAAGACAATATGTATTGTAGTGTGTTTAAATTTTTTGAAATTGAGATTTATACATCATCTGAAAGCTGAATAAATAAGCTTTTCATTTATGTATGGTTTGTTCGGAGGACAATATTTGTCTGAGATACAACTATTTGAAAATCTGGAATCTGAGGGAGCAAAAAAATCTAAATATTGAGAAAATCACCTTTAAGTTGTCAAAATGAAGTTCTTAGCAATGCATATTACTAATCAAAAAATTAAGTTTTGATATATTTATGGTAGGAAATTTACAAAATATCTTCACGGAACATGATCTTTACTTAATATCCTAATGATTTTTGGCATAAAATAAAAATCAATAATTTTGACCCATACAATGTTTTTTTTGGCTATTGCTACAAATATACCCCAGAGACTTAAGACTGGTTTTGTGCTCAGGGACACATATATGTAGGCATCACAGCAATATAATGTACATTTAGTAGATACATGGATATTTTTGAATGGCTGTCAATGGAGAAAGATGCCAGATGGTGCATTACAGCATCTACCTGCCAAAGCTAAACTTGCAAAACTTTCCCACTTGGTTTTGGATGGTTAGCAGAATTTAATTAAAAAAGCAAACAAAAGATGATCAAAAACAAGTCGCAAAGAAGTCGACCAAAGAAGTCGACCAAAGCCAACAGGAGCGTATCTAATGGGAAGAGATGGAGTGTAGGGCCTAAAAAAAGAACAAGCTAAAAATAGATGTCACTTTGAATGGAATCCAGATGTGAGCAACATAAAGAGAACAAGAGGTGAACTCTGTGTGTGTGTGTGTGTGTGTGTGTGTGTGTCTTTGTCCTTCATGATTTCTCAGCTGGGCCGAATGAGAGGGCAGCGATCTCCGGTTGAGGGAAACGAGCCGCAGAACCGAAACGAGTCGAGTTGAAGGCTGCTGTTTTCTTCTGATGTTCCTCCACGGTTCCTTACAAAGCAGCTTTGCTATAAATACAGTCCTGCCCTGCTTATAGCTCATAACCGCAGTGCTCCAAACACACACTCTGCTATTAAAGACCTATTTTAAGGCCTTTGAAGCTTTGACACGGATACCAAAGAATGACTTAGAAACACAAAAAATGGACACACACACTAATTAGGAAGAGAAAAGCGCATATGGGGGCTATAAAAACACACCCACGTTTGCTAGGACACAGACGAGAGGAGCCACCGTCTGAAGCTGACACATAACAGCACAAAGAGAAGAGAGGAAAGAAACATTAAGAAAGACGCAGGTGGCGTGTTTACGCTGACACATGAACACAAGCGGTGTGCTCGATGGAGAGCGTGAGAGAGTGGGGGACGAGGGGAAGTGCTGTAATTGCAGTAGATTATCTGAAGGGAAGAGAAGAGAGGAGAACACGGCTCAGCTTCAGGAAACGGTCAGAAATAGAAAGACTTTCTTTTTTCTGTCCCCTTTAACAAACAGCCTCCTCCAAACACTCTCAAAGTGCACAGAGCAAGCGAATGAAATGATTTTCTAAAGCTGATTACCTTAAAACCTCTTAAGACCCGAGAAAAAACATTGTTTAGAGCATTAAAAATAATATGTCTCCCTAAACATGCTTTTAGTCCCGGTGTCCTCATATGAGGACATGTATGAAATCAGCGTCCTGTTTCGTAACACAAAGCCATATTTTGATTTGAAACCCCATAACATTTTCCTGAGATGTTGATTTATGACACACAATTTAAAAATTAGACAGATTTAAATGATAATTACAAAATATTATCATATTTCCATAAGAGTGCCATTAAATTAATTTCAGACATTTTTGGTGACCAATGAGAGGGAGTGGTCACGGTGAAACATCCAATCATTTGGTTTCTCTGAAAAGCTCTGAATGTGCTCTGTACAGGACATCCAGACTTAAAACTGTGGCGTGTACAGTTTCAGAGAAATTCACTAAAATATAATGAGGCCGCAGGGTCTTAAGAGGTTAAGTTATTTGTTAGAATATGTATAACTCAATGCTTTAACTAAACGCAAAAGCTGAATGATCAACCAAAGTCTACTGATTAATCAGTGAAACGATTAGTCGATTAATCACTCACATAATCGTTAGTCAAGTCAAGTCTGCTTTATTGTCAATTCTTCCACATGTACAGTACATACATACAGAGAATCGAAATTGCGTTACTCTCAGACCCCCGGTGCATACAGATAACAGAGCCTAAAAATCTAGATCAAATATAAAATATAAGATAAAACTATACAATAAGGGTATGTAAAAAAGACATAATAGAAAAAAATAAAATAAAAATAAGGTTAAATAAAAGCAGCGCAAGGCACATGGCAGATAGAGTGCAAACCAGTGAACAAACAGTGCAGATAAAAAGATTTTTAGTGCATAAAAAAAAAAAAAAAAAAAAAAAAAAAAAAAATGGCTTATTCAGTCTGATTAAAAGTGACAAAGTGACAAAGGGCTCAAGAGCAGTTATTTTATTAAACTGACTGATGAGCGAGGTAGAATGATGTCAGTTCCATGGTGAATGAGGTAGTGAGCAGACTACTGCTGCACAAAGTGACTGGTGTATGACATTGTATGTTAGAGGGAGATTAATCGATTAATCGATTACCAAATCGATTACCAAAACAATCGTTTTTTGTTGCAGCCCTGCTCCACAGGAGAGAACTCTTTCTCCTAGTTAGCAAACACAGGCTTCTGCTGAAAGGTGCTGTGGAGGAATACCACACATAGCTTGACAGACATCTCAAACAGATGTCACTGGAGTACGTGTCATACCTGTCTCGCTGACTGTGTAAACAGCAGGAAAGAGTCCCACGCCTTCAGCCTAGCCCAAATCTGGCCTATCAGGAACGCTCTCTGCATGTGACTCATTGTGCGTGTTCATGATTGCTGACATCTGGTTTGCCAACATGTGTGAGAAGGCCTTTGAGAGGAGGACATGTGGTTGGGAGTTACCTAAACAGCTAAGAAATTACTCATAGCACCACATAAGTCTTTTTTCTTCTGAGTTTTCTCCTCTATAGAATCTTATACTAGTTGCTGAGTTTTGGAAAACAGCACGTCATTAGTTAATGGCACCAGCTACCAAATTTCAGAAACCACTGTAAACCTACACTCTAAAAAATGCTGAGTTGTTTCAACCCAGCTTTGGGTCAAATATGGACTAACCCAAGCGTTGGGTTAAATTCTTACATTGAATTTTTAACCCAAAAGTTGGGTTAGTCCAAATTAGACCCAACGTTGGGTTGAAACAACTCCTAGCTGGACATTAAGGCTAGCTTCTATCTGGTTTGTTGGTGATCCGAGATGGTTTAGACCCTTGCTGGTTTATTAAATAAAACTACAAATATTTAAAATGCTTTTGGTAATTAGCAAAGCTGAAATAAATCATATAAATATTGGACGGAAACCTAAAGAAACTTGAAAAACTAAAATTAGAAATACTGTATTGGCAACTAACTGAAATAAATAAGTTGATTACCATAAATAAAAATTAAAGCTAATAAAAGCTAGCAAAAATTAAATGAGCACACATTTATTAAAACTTAATTGAAAATATAAAAATACAAGCTAATTAAAAATATTAATATATCATGGTTTTACTTCAAATAACCATTACTATAGTAAACCCATGGTAACCACAAGTTCACCATGGTTTTGCTTCACTAACTATAGTTTAACCATAATATTTATAGTAAACGTGGTTATACTAATGGTAACCAAAAAGCTGAAAAACCATTGTTACCACACATTTACTACAGTAAAACCATGGTTACAAATATGCTATATAATATATATGATAGCATATAAATAATACTAAAATGACACTTGCTCCAGCTCGGACTAACTAAGAGACCAGCTAGAAACCAGCTGCTCTTTCAAAACACAGCTATAAAGGGAAAGTTTCAGAAGAGATCTCAACAATTTTACAAACTATGCTCAGTCAGATTTGCCAAGATACCAAAGTCTGCGATTAATTTCATAAGCAGGGCTGCGAAGAGGTGGAACATTTCCCGAAACTTTCCAAAAATCCATGGAATATTCAAAAAAATCCTGGAAAGTTTAAAAAATGTCTGGAATATATACGAAATTTAATTGAAATTTTACACCTTTTTGCAACCCTGTTCATATGATCTCACACGTTATATCAATATAAGACACCCACAACCATTTTCACATTCATGTTACGTATTTCAGAGGAAACAACAACAAAAAGTAGCACAGAATGTACGTACCACCATGAATTAATCGGATTATAAATTAAAAAGGAAAGTCGTTTCTTAGGTGGAGCAAGATTATGATATAAATTTTAATGTTCACTGAAAAAAAAATGCATGCAATAAAACAAAAAACGTGCGCTAGGAAAGCCAATATGGTCAGTTTTGATTTCCCGTCGACTCTAAGTCTCTCGAAACAGCAACATCCGAGCAATGAAACTGTCCTCGGGGCCCAACAAGAGCGAATGCGGGAATGTCAGAGAGAGTGAAAAGGTGTGGGAGCTGAGAAAATGACAGAAACAGTTTTGGAGTAAAAGAGAATGGCGGGGGGGGGATGCACGATTGAAATAAAATGAAGGAGAGAGCGGAAGAGACAGGATGACAGTAAAAGGGAGAGATGTGTGAAAGGTTGTTGGAAACAGGCCGGCGTTTGACAGACTGCAGTCGAGAATTGAACTCACAGCTTGTACCGAGTTTGACCTTTTTCGTGAAAGCGGCGAGCGCACAAAAAATAGAAAGACTTTCTTTTTTCTGTCCCCTTTAACAAACAGCCTCCTTCTGGAGAGAACAGGTCCACAAAGGGTACGGGAGACGGATTTATTGAATGAAAAAAGAAACACACTTTTACAGACAATGAGACGCACGAGTCTGTTAGAGAGGATAGATCACAGACGTCTGTGTGAGAGGAGGACTCGGGCACAGATAGACACATAAACACACATACATACACACGCACACGCACACACACGCCTGTCCTCTTCAGCGGAGGCCGTCTTTCTAGTAACTGGAGGGTAGAGAGATGTACTCGGCAGCTTTGCCATCCTCAGCGCATTAGACTTATTCACGTATAAATGCACAAAGTCAGCTGAAGTTTCATTTGGATTCTGATGAAATTCAGCTTTAATTTTCTGATTGATCGGCTCTTTATATTTTTAGTTTTAGTTTTAGTTAAAAGTTTTTATGTAATTTTGTTATATGCTGAATAATTTTAATAATAAACTTTTAAGCTTACATTTAAATTAAAGCAATTTTACTTACCCATGTTAAACTTATTTCTCTTAAGCCTTTATTAAAATTAATCTTTAATTTGGTGTTTGATCCATTCTTTATATACATATATTTGTGTGTGTGTGTGTGTGTGTGTGTGTGTGTGTGTGTGTATATATATATATAACTTTCAATTTAATTTCAGTTTTAGTAATTTTAGTATATCATGTTAAACTTACTTCAGTTAAGATTTTTTTTTTTTTCATTTCAAATTTTTTCATCTAATATTTATATTTTATTTCAGCTTTTTTAATAGTGCATTCATACAATTTCTCTTTGGCTTCCAGTGAAATTCATCTTTAATTTTCTGTTTGACCTGCTCTTTATAATATCAGTTTTCATTTTCATTTTATTTTAAATTTGAGTGATTTTGCCATGTGCTTTTTTCCCCCTCATTTAGATTCAATTATTTTTTATTTCAATTTCAGCTTGTTCATGTTCAGTTAATTATAATTTTAGTTTAAGTTTTTAAAGTTAAGTTTACCATCCAATATTTATTTATTTACTTATTTTTTTTAACTTCCCCTTCATTTTAATTACTGAAATCGATTTTGAATAGTTTGAGTTTGTGCATTCATACTATACATCTACTGAGTCAGCAGGAGTTTCCTTTGGTCTGTTAGAGCTGCTCTCATTCTCTCTCTCTGACCGCGTTGTGCACCGATTGCTCTGCTGTGGAAAGTTACGGTGGGGCCTGTGCCTCCCCTTTCATCTCTCAGAGCTGGTTTTCAAGGCGAAGACAACAGTATAACGTCTGCCAGAATAAGTCACAGCACTTTAATAATGAACAGAGGGGGAGAAATGGGAGCGAAAAGACATTTTGACACGTTTACTTGTGAATCCCCGGTGTCTTTAAGATAGAGATAATTGTGGAGGAGGGGTCTTTAGGGGCTGTGGGTGTGGAAAGTAGTGGGTTAATATTATCTCTGCTGCGATCCAGCTCTCCACCTCCAAGCACACACACACACACACACACTCGCACGCGCGTGCACTGGAGCTCTAAATCCCTCAGACTGCCAGTCTAAGCACTCTGTGCGCTCACACACATAAACATTAAACTGCACTCTAAAGCTTTGCCTGTTTTTCAGTGTTTCACCCTCCCTGAAACATGCATGTGTGCCGCGCAGGCCTACTGTTTTCATGCTTTAGGGCCCAAACTAGTAACACATGACCTGAAACAGTAGTTAAACACACACTGTGTACTTTTCTGTTCTTTCTGGACTTCCTTTGACGTCTTTCTTTCTTTCTCTCGCTGGAGCTGGAGCTCAACTAAAGCCATTTCCTGTCCATTTAAGGCTGTGTTCCCAGCCGCTGCGCTCCCTACTGAGGGCTTAAAAGGAGATGCTATCAGTTTATGAGTGTACATATAAAATCATTCCTACTGCTTGATGTTTACTGTAGTTGTTTGTTTGATTATCAACTGTGATTTGGATTAAAAAGGAACATTTACTAAACACTTTATGCCACTTTTATGAGCATGCAGCTTATCATTATCCATCAGTAATCTAGTTGTTAAGCTTTAATTTAAACCATGCCATTCATGTTATGCATCTCCTTTCAAACTACTGTACAAAAGTTTAGGGTCAGCAAGTTTATTTTTTATTTTTTGAAAGAAATTAATATGACAGACAGCCTTAATATTTTTGAAAGAAATTAATACGTTTGTAAAGACATTTATAATGCTACTACAACAGATTTTTAGTTCAAAGAAATGTTGTTATTCTAAACTTTTATTCATTAAAGAATCTTGAAAAATCCTAGAATTTTTTTTTTTTAAAACAAAAAACATTTTACTGTTTTTATTGTATTTTTGATTAAAGAAACGGAACCTTGATAAGCAAGACACTTCAAAAACATTCAAAAATCTTACAGACCCCAGTGTAAATTATGCTTATTTCATATATTTACCTGGTACAACAAACACAGAGATATTACGTTAAGATGTTTGTGTACATTGTCTATCGATCTTCACAGAAGTAATTCATCAAATGATGGAGAAGAGTGTTATAACAAGGCAGGCATCCAGACACGAGCACTTTCTGCATTTTAAAGAGTCGATTGAGATGTCTAGACTACAGTGATGTTTTACAATCTCAGCACAGTGTGTCAGATCACGGTAGTCTGCTGCATTCGTAACAACCTTTTATTCTGAACTGGCCTGCAACTGGAGTACAAATTGTGATCAATGTTAATTTTGAGAATGTGTTTGCATCATTATCCTGATTATAGTGCTAAGATAATGCAAATACACCACAAGAATCAGTATCTTAGACCATGTTTTTGTCTCTTATTGCTATGAGAACATCTGGACATATTTACTTGAGAAACAAAACTGTGAAAAAAAAGCTTTCAGAGCATTTTACCGCAAGTCCAAAAGTTATTTTTACCCATGCTGTCAAATTGCTTTTCTCCTATTTTAAGTATAAACCTCACTAAATTATGTTAGATGCATGAAAAAAATGTAAAAGAATGTAAAAAGTGTTACTCACCATTATATTTAACAGTTTTGTGTGTGACTGGGGTTGATTTTTGTGAGTGTCACCTTTTTTATGTTTATCAGTTTTGTGTGGGGAGGAAGTTTCGCACACTGCATTTCTCCGCTCCACGGAATGCAGATTCTGATTGGACGAGAAACGAAGGTTCTGATTGGACAACGAGGCTCCTGTCAAGGGAGATAAAGAAAACAAAAAACAAAAGTGATTACAAGACACTCGCCAATGTCCCTAAAGCGAGCTGGAACTGTTTCAACACAGTCAGGACAATTTAATGACATGCTTTCAGAAGGTACAACGATAAATGCATCTTCACTGTAAAAAATAAATAGCTGAGAAAACGTCAAAAGTAAGGCAACTTGATGCAGTAAGATGTCTGAGTTCTCTCAACAATAGTTGTTTAAGTTCTGCTCAGTAAACATGCTTTGTTGAGCCAATGTGAATTTGTTTGTTCATGCAATGCTGATTGTATTATTTTGCTAACAGAAAAACTCTTGTCTTGTTTCCTGAAAGAAAAAAAGAATGCGAACACATTATCAAATTTATGTTTGTATACAAATAACAAACCTTAATGGATAACTACTATGTAAACAACATTTTCTTTGTTTGTAAAACAACTTAAGACTAAGATATACAGGAAACAGATATAAGCTGTTGAACAACCTCTAGACCTCAAAACTAGACGCACAAACCTCAAGAACGCTCGCAATCAACAAATGTTAAAAAGATGCGCTCTTTACAATGCAACACATAACTAACAGTAATGACAAAACAACAACAGAAAAGTTTAAATGAAGTGCAGCAAACAGCAAAACAATAATACTACAAGAGTAACTGCATAATTTAACTCACAAAGACTTAACATTTCAACAATATAAAAAACTGTGTTTGACTAGTTGGGACAACATTTGGGGTAATATACATATATATATATATATATATAAATATACAGTACAGACCAAAAGTTTGGAAACATTACTATTTTTAATGTTTTTGAAAGAAGTCTCTTCTGCTCAAGCCTGCATTTATTTGATCAAAAATACAGAAAAAACTGTATAATTGTGAAAAATTATTACAACTTAAAATAATAGTTTTTCTATTTGAATATACTTAAAAAAAAATATATATTCCTGTGATGCAAAGCTGAATTTTCAGCATCATTACTCCAGCCTTCAGTGTCACATGTAACATCCAGTCTATCACATGATCATTTAGAAATCATTCTAATATTCTGATTTATTATGAGTGTTGGAAACAGTTCTGCTGTCTAATATATTTGATGAAAAAAGGTTAAAAAGAACTGCATTTATTCAAAATAAAAAATAAAAAATTCTAATAATATATATTCTAATAATATATTTTATTTACTATCACTTTTTATCAATTTAACACATCCTTGCTGAATAAAAGTATTGATTTTATTTAAAAAAAATAAAGAAAAAAAAATTACTGACCCCCAAATTACTGACCAGTAGTGTATATTGTTATTACAAAATATTTATATTTTAAAAACATAGCTTCTTTTTTTTTTTTTTTTTTTTTTTTTTTTAATTTTTATTCATCAAAGTATCCTAAAAAGTATCACATGTTCTGAAAAAATATTAAGCAGCAGAACTGTTTCCAACTTTGATAATGAATCATCATATTAGAATGATTTCTAAAGGATCATGTGATAATGATCCCTAAAAATTCAGCTTTGCATCACAGAAATAAATGATAATTTAAAGTATAATAAATTTAAAAACAATTATTTTAAATTGTAATAATATATCACAATATTACATTTTTTTTTCTGTATTTTTGATCAAATAAATGCAGGCTTGATGAGCAGAAGAAACTTCTTTCAAAAACATTAAAAATAGTAATGTTTCGAAACTTTTGGTCTGTACTGTATATATATATATATATTTTTTTTTTCAAGAAAATAGCATTTTTTTTGTATTTGAGACTCAAAAGGTTTTGTTAACTGGAAAATGTTTTATAATGTACCAAACTGCGGATGCTTGTTAGAGCATGACAGCATCGTCACAACTCTCCATCGTTTACGATGAACATGTCGCACGCGGAGGAAGGCCTGTTTTTGACAGGCGCGGACAACCGAGAGACGCGTTTGTAATTATAATTGGAGTCTGCGTTCTCTTGAATGCATTATAAGGTTTTAAGGGAAAGTGTGGGGAAAAAAGGCCTGAAGAGTCCAGTCTGTTCAGCGATTGCCGTTTTCACACGTTTGCTCTAATCATCAACTCGCACCTGTTTCTCTCCATTAAAAAGGGAAATTAGGGCCTTGATAATATTTGCTGATTTGAGAGCAAACCCATTGACTTTTAAATGTGCGTCAAATGTCAAATAATGTTTAGCGGCGCGTCGTTCTGCCTGCCCCGTGCTTTATCAGTCAGTCTGAAAAGGTTGTGTGAATTTAAAAGTTTGCTGTGATAAGCAAGTGTGGAGGGGCTGGATTGAGATGCGGACCTGTGCGGGAGCAATCTCTCGACTATTGATTTCTGTTTTTCTTTTTTCATTAGCATGAAAGAGAGAGAGAGAGATAAGAGAAGTCAGAGATGGTGGCGATTTGCTCCAAATGAGTTGTCTGTAATAGACGGGTTGCAATATAGCTATTCAGTGACTCACATCTCCACTTGCACGGCAGTTTTTATTGGATTGCTTATATCTGTGCTGTAGGGAAGACTGCTCGACTTTTAAAAACAGGTGATCGTGTTCTCCGCACTTTTTCTTGCAAGGCAACTTCAAGCTAAATATTTGCTCTTTTGCTCTCTTTGTGTGTGCTGTTCAAAATTTGTGATTTGTAATGTTTTTTAATGGAGTCTCTTCTGCTAATCAAGGCTGTATTTATTTGATCAAAAATACAGAGAAAGATGTAATTTTGCAAAATATTATTCCAATTTAAAATAACAGTTTTCTATTTTAATATACTTTAAAATATAATTTATAAGTGTGAAGCAAAGCTGAATTTTCAGCATCATTACTTCAGTCTTCAGTGTCACATGATCTTCAGAAATCATTCTAATATGCTGATTTATAATCAGTGTTTTATTTATTTATTTATTAATTTTTTTGGGACCCGTGATACTTTTTTTCAGGATTCTTTAATAAATAAATGAAACTGAAAATTCTGTGCTTCTTCACAGAAATAAATTATATTATAAATTATATTGAAATAGGAAGCTGATATTAGAAATTGCAATAATATTTCACAATATTATTGTTTTTTTTCTTGATGTCTTGATGAGCAGAAGAGACGCATATCTACACACACACACACACACACACACACACACATAATTATCAGCCATTTTTAAATGATTGAATTATATATATTTATAATAAGTAGTAATAATTAATAGTAATACATATTATTCTTCAGCCACATGAAAAGCCCTGTGTTGCTGCTCACTAGAGGCTTCATATGATCATGTTTGACCTGCAGAGGGATTATGGGTAGAGCAGAGCAGCTCTCAAAGACCTTGTGCTAAATCTCCGGAAAAATTTCAACCCCCAAGAACAGAGAGTGTGTGTATATCTTGTTTTTTGTGTGAACGAATGTTTATTTATTTATGTAGATATATTTATTTTTTATATTTTATATACATTTTCTACACTTTATAACTTTAAGTAATGCTTAAATGGTATCAAAAGGGACAATTAAATTAGCAAATTAGAGAAATGTATTATTTAAAAATATTACACAGCAAGAACAAGACATTTCAATATACAGAACAAATGCAACAGGTTCAACAAATCAATAAAACAACAACTAATCAAGCAATAAACAGTGTCCCTCGTTCAAAGGAAGTGAACTATGTGAAGATGGATGTGTGCTTAAACAGCATGTTTTGAAATGAACTCCTCCCGAAAGAAAACAAACTGCCTTTCTTCCGCCGTTTTTCATTCGCGCATGGAAAGGTCTTTGTGAGTCTGAAGCGTTTCCCATCTCCTTCCAATCTGCTCTTGTCTTGCTGTCAATAATAAGCTCTTCTCCAGAACTAACAGCCAAGCCCCATGTGCATCATCTAAAGTAAAATAAGAGCCTCTGAACTCTGACCTCCTGACCCCTGAGAGACAGCAGAGGTCAAGGCAACAGCACAGCCGTGAGATGAAGGTGGACTCTGAACGAAACAACTGCAGCCCTCGACATAAACACATCTTTCCTTCTTCCTTCCTTCCTTCCATGCTTCGTTCCTCCATCGTCTCTCCTTTAATGCAAGCTAAACAAAGGCCTTTGCATGATTTCCCAACATCCTGTCACTATCTCTACACTAACTATTCCAAAACTATTCCAGCTGCTCAACACTATCAACAGATCCTCAAAAAAGCACCCAGGTCTCTAAAAGTACACAGCTTCAACAGAACGAGCTCAATGAAAGCGGAAATCTGCCTTAAGCATATGATCTATTTATTTCACTATAAGATCGGATGGCACTAGTCAAAACACGGCAGCATGCTTCCGTCCCCCAGAGTAAGAGACCGGATCTCTTATAGACACAGAAGCAGGGCAGTAGGTGGTTTGAGGAGCCAGCAAGCTTCTCAAAGTCTCTGTCCTGCTCCTTAAGTCTTGTTCATGCTCGACGCATTCAGTCTGGTGTGAAGCACCTCAGCGCCACTGAGAAATCTTTAGTCTATATTTTTGCCCTTGTATTATTTTCCAAAACTACAGGCGACGATGTAGAGAAAATATCAGGTGAAGCGTCCGTATGCAGAACTAGTTTATATTTAACCCACTCGAGTAAAGACAGTGTGTCAAGACAAACTTGAAATGATGGCCTGAAAAAAAAAATTCTTAATGTTTTGAAAAAAAAATAAAAAATAAAAAAATAAATTAGTAAAAAATGTAAAAATTGAAAAAGGCTCGAAGGTTGACAGATAGAAAAAAAACAATAAAGTGTTAAAAAACAAATGCATTTTATACTGAAAAAGAAAAAAGATTATTGGAGCATGTTTCACAAGAAAATAGAATTTCAGTCTTTCTAGTTTAAAATGTAGTGTTTAATTCAATGCATTATTTGCTGATTCTATTTTTTGTGCGAAATACTCTAGCAATTTTCAATTTGTTTCACAGTTAATCCTACACTGTACAAACTTAAAAATTTAGTAAATACAACTTAAAAGAGTAAAATTATGAAATAAACATGAAGTTTACATGCATGTAAAACATACCCCAATAATCCTACTTATTTTACATATTCAATATATCATTTCTACAGTGTACACCAACGTTTATCGTTTTTCAGTTTAGTAACATGCATTTAAATGCAAATTAATCTTATAAAAACATTTAAAATTCAATCGACATCTTAAGACTAAAATGTAAGTGTTTTGTTGTCTTACTGCATATATGACTAACTTAGATGTTCTAGTTAAAAATATAGGTTCACTTAAATTTTTATTTTCATTCATTACACTCAAAATTATTATTATTATTATTATTTTAAACAAACAAGGAACATTAATAGCCTGTACAATATATACTGCAGTTGCAAGTGTAGACAACAGGGTTTACACAGCCATAGTTTGAGAATATTGTACACAAAGTGATCAGCTAACTAATTAACCGAGTACATATGACATGTAGATGTATGTATATACCCATACACACACATTCATACAGTATATCACATTCAAATTTAAAAGGCACTAAATTCAATTCTGAGTGGCACAACACCTTGAAACAAACACCTCTATTAAATGATCTGCCATTTACAATGTTAATTGCGGCAGGCAAAGAGTTGTGTGAATTAGGCACAATCTATAATAAGCCTTATTTACATAGAAGAGAGGAGTGTTTGCACTGAAAAGAATGACAAGGACTTCATTTAAATAACACAGCACAGCAGCTGCATTTCACCTGGTTGAATTGTATCGCGTATGTGAAATGAATAAGACATTTTACATTTCGCTTTAGCGAACTTACCCCTCAGACTTTAAGAAAGAGTCTCAAGACTTCAGAGAGAC